>NC_031799.1:31557703-31702703 GCF_001522545.3 Parus major | reverse complement strand
AAATTTTTTTTGGTGGGGTGAGAGGGGAAGAGGAATACTATACTAAATTACCTGTGAGAAGTTTATGACATGGCCACTTGACTGCATTGTTTTGCCTATGTACCTTTTGTCCATGTAAAAGTCTGTGGTTTGCTTGAAAGGGGTCATCCCTTCTGTATACAGAAGAATGTCTGATAACCTCAAAGGGCGTAAATCTTAACTTTTAAAAAGGAGTGCTTCTTTGGGTCACTTTGATCAGTGACAGGTCGAGAATGAGCAGAAACCCTTGGCTTCTTTTCCATGCTCATCTGGTTGGGTCCAGGGCACGCACTGCCCATTCTAGTTCTGGCAAGGAGTTGTTAACAACAGAAAAGAAGGTCTGGGTTTGATCGATTGAAAAAAAAAAAAAAAAAAAAAAAAGCAAAAAAACCAGGCTTTTGTGATTGTCTGCTTTAATAAATGTTTGGTGCATTTGTCAGAATAAGAAATGCCATTTTTCTTCATCCGGTTACCTTAAGGGCTCTAATGTTCTAAAATACTTAAAAGTCATTTCAGAAATGAGACTGTAAGAGAAATGGCTGTAACCCACAGTGACACAAAATGCCAAAGCCATCCACCTTTTTGTTGAGCAAGAAGTATGTTTAATCCATTTCAGATAAAAAGGTAATAGCCTTTCCAGAAGCTATTTTCAACATGAGAGTGAAAAAACAGTATACAGAATTATAAATGGATCTGTGCATCATTATATAGTAATTTAGGATTCACTCAATGATGTAACAAAATTAACAACATAATTTCATTGTGTAACTGTATCTTATTAAAGAACAACTGTCTGACATTCTCTTACAGTTGCTTTATTTAACTTCATGCAAATATTATTAGTAGTGACATTTCTCTATTGTACATTAGATTCTCTCATTAGCATGATGTGTTAGTTATCACCAGAGAAATCACTTCTAGATAGGTGAGCGAGAAGCCAAGAAAACGAAAAATTAAATCAATGATGTATATTAATATAGACGCATCTGTTCACAAGAGATATGGTACAGTAAATTCAACTTTTTTTCCTTGCATAAATGCATGCTTATTCCAAGGAAAACTAAATAATACTTATAATATGTGAAGTATGTGCTTATATTACTATAAGTATTAAATTGCATACAATGTACACTGCCTGTTTTGAGCTGTGCTTGTATTGCATCTGATAGTTCCTAGCATTGATGTAGACATAGGCACATAAACTGTTTATTGAACCTGTATTTAAAAATAGGAGAGTAGTCTAATGCCTAATGGATTGAAGGTGAAAGCTTTTTAAATGTTTCTGGGTTGCTGGTCATAGAGGTTGTATGCAATTTTAACGTTTATTAAGTAATTAACTGTTTTACTGTAGCATATAACTATGAACATGTGAAAAGAGTTCAAACTTAATTTGACAACAGGCTGTAATGCCATACATTGATTTACTATGAACATTTTGAAAGAAAGACTGGCATTGGTAAAATGCATTTCATAGTTTAAAGTAGTTAACAATCACCTTTGTAAGTAAGCATCAGCAAATAAAATAAACTTATATCTATATATATATTTATCACACCTTTTTAAAGATGAGTTGCACCCTGGTGAGGTTTTCTCTTTTTTTATGCTGTTCATGGTTAAGTTTGTGTGCTAATATGAATTTAGAAGCTTTATTGGTTGCACTGTCTTATTTCAGACGCTTGCTTTAATTTTGTTGGGTATTTTGGTAAAGCATGGTTTAAATGTGTGCTTGTCCTTTTATCAAATCAAAAATATTTGCTTCAAGCATTTTTTGCTGCTTCCAATGTACTTCAGAAGAGAAGCATTGGGAAATATTGTACCTGACAAAAATTCAGGATGTTTTGTGTGGACTGTACAATCAGACATACAAGTACATGCAATGATAGATACATGGCCATGTGCAGGATCCATGATTAAAAGTAAAAAAATCCATCTCATAGCTTCTCTCACTGTGTTCAGTATTTAAAGGAGAACTTAAATGCACCATAGTGTTTCCCATTCCTTTCTAAACATATTAATCTTGCACATATACAGTGTTAGAAAATATTTGTGCCATTCTGTATCCGTTGATGATGTGCTAACACTGTCAGAGCTTTGAGATAAGTATGCACAACACTAAAATCTGCATGAATCACTGAAACATATTAAATCACATGCTTAAATATATATTGTGCAATAAGTACTAGTGTTTAACACTTTAAAATACACTGTTTTATATTTTTTGATTTTGTATTTTAGTAGTTACTCATTCATGTATAGTTTTATAGGGATTTGATTAATGTAGTGACGGAACAGATTTGGTATAAAACAGCAGCAGAGTCTCCTGCTCTTATGTCAGGGTTAAGAGCCAAGGCAAATCTTCCCTAACTAATTAGATGCTGAGTAAGGCATCTTAGTGAAGTTGGGGCAAAAGTGAATGGGTCACAGCTGAGGCAAGATTGCAAGGACTGTAGTGATAGTGAAAGCATTCGCATTTGCCAGGTCATTGTGACACTGTGCTGATTGCAAAGGAACACCCTGTTCACTGATACAGAACTGCCGTCATAAAGTAGAATCAGAAACAAAAGCTTTAAAGAGCATTTACTTCTTACTAGAAATGCTCAAAACATATGCTCTGTATAGCTTCCTTCGCTCAGTTATTTTTCTTGAACAATAGTGCTTGTGCTATTGTAAAAGGATTTGCCTTGTAGACTAATGTTTCTTCACAGTTTAGAAGAATTTCCAAACTTGAGGCTCCTAGTATACCCAGGAGGTGATGAATCATACTGGCTTAAGAAAGAGAAGGCTGCAACAGAGAAGAGGGAGAAAGGGAGAATTCCACTGTTACTGTCTCAATCATTTAGCTTGGAGAAAAAAGCAGCTTTGTGCTATAATTTGGAGAGTGTAAAGACAAAATTTCAGCATCCAGATAAACTGTAATCAAGGGGTTTATTACAGCTGAGCTGTAGAAAAGAGTGAACTTAAAAAGCATTTTTACATAATGAATTTCTGTATGTTTATGTACAGTTTTTCAATGAGTTAAAACACATTCTTTAGTTTAACATCAGTCTGTCTAACAAATGTCCAAAATAAGAGACTGTACATCAGCCAATGGACAGGCATCTGTTGCTTTACTGTTCACCCTACTCATTATTGTAACGCCCTAATGCCTCCTTCCCTTTACTGAAATACTTGACAACTGTTTTCTAAATTATTTTTGTTCACTGACAGAGAAAACAGTGCCACTTGTATGGCTGTGTCACACAGTATTTTGTCATAGAAAAGCCATCTCTTTTGGAGGACGGGGAGGGGTGGGGGGATGAACATCTCAGAATTGCTTTGATCAGTGTGAACTTGCCAACAGTGTACCATTGATGCTATTCTGACTCTCTTGGGAAGCCATTGCATCCCCATCCTCTACTGATGATGCGTATCTGTGCACTTGTGCAAAGGAAAGGAGAGTGTCATCTGCCACTTAGAGAACATGGGAGTTCAGAAAAGAAAATGTCATGATTACGATCCTACTGTTCCCTCCCATGCACCACACAGAACTCAGCAATCTTCTCTTACAAAGTGAATAATAAGCAGTACTTTAAGAAGTTTTATGGAAAGCAAGAAAATTTATTCTGGGCTTATCATTGAAGTTGAAATATACTGTCACTGGCAGGTAAACTTACTGTGTTATTTGAGGTAGTGTTTATCTGAAAATGGCCCACAATACAAACACACCAGTAGAGATCGGTGCTGCAGTCTGCCTACATGTGGGTTTTGGAATATTTCCCTTATAAAGGAAATTGAGTGACATGGTTAATGCCTATTTTTTCAATACCTACTGCAATTAATGTTTAAAACAGAGCTTTAATTGTTCTTTTTTTGCAGTAACTTTTAACAACTCAGGGAACAGCAAGACACACCTAATGAACACAATTTGTTTATTTGTGGTATTTCTTTTCAAACTTTATTTCACCAGAATTCCAGGAAAGGAGATAGATTACCTGAATCTCTGCATGTTATTTTCTCCATGTGTTCTTTAGTGTGTTTGTTAAAGATTGGTATCTTTAAAATGCAATACTTCTAGCTTTGAACAGTTTATTTCTTTTCATCTGAACAATTCAACATTTGGTGTACTAGTAAGAAGAAAAGAGAATGTAAAGGATCACATCCTCACTGTGATCCAAGCATGTGTTTTCCATTCATGTCATTGGAGGCTCTGTCATGCATCAAGGACAACATATAGTTTAGGTACAGAATCACAGATAGCAGTATGCTAGCCTTCAGAGAGAGCTGTAAGCAGGAGCTCAGTTCTATAAGCCTTCTGTACATGTGTAACTATTGTGAAGCTAAACGTGCAGGTAGCAATTTTGCAAGACAAAATTCTGTGGTGGGAGAGAAAGTTGCACTTGTGTATTTTAATCTCTTCTATTACTTAGACACCAAGGAAATGAACATCATTTAAAAAAAAATTAAAATAGCTTTTGCACTTTCTTAAGGAAACCTAAACCTGCTTTCCTGGTTCATTAAAATCCAGAAATTAAACAAGGTTCTCTGTTACAGCCTGGTCAGGTGTGAGCTTTTATACCTTATGGGCCTCTGTTTGGCTTTATATCTCTGTTACCGAAAGCTCAATTTTTTGTGTATTACCTTGAAAGTTACCAGTGGAAAATTATGGGTGCTTTCTCTTTGTCTCTGAACTTTTGAATTTTTTCAACCAGAAATCACAGAATGAAATATGGGCAGTATGATTCAACATGAAACAAATTGGAGGAGAAATGTTTACAGGACTCCTTGCTAACTGGAATTGCCAACTTTTCCAAAGAAAAAGTAGCAACATAATAGGATAAAGTGATTTGATCAATAAGGTAGAATTTTGAAAGTAATTATTCTAATTTACCTAAAAATTTGGCTTCCCAAAGTGTTCTTTCTTCTCCGCTTTCTCATTAGAAATATATACGTATAAAAAAAACCCCAGAAGATGTTATTGTCAGATCTTTTTATGCAGATTGATTTTCTTTTAGCATATTCATTGCCCTTTGCCTGCACAGAATACAAAACCTTGTGTACTGTACTGCAGTTTTATTGCTGCTTTCAGAGGGATGTCTTGTGAGATGTTACGGCTCCTGCGGAAGTACAACGGCAAAATGTCATTTTATGATAGATCATTATTGATACCCTTTATTTATTTATGTCTGTCCTCATTTTTTTCTTTCCCTGAAGTTTTTCTTTCTCTGTATATATATCTGAATATGTACTAAAAGAAAAACTCTTCTTGGTAGTAATTGAATAATTAAAGCATTTTGATTATAAGAATCTATAGGAAGACATAAGGGGCAGAGAGGAGAAGCATCACTTCCAAGGATGGCTTAATGTAAATGCTGACATAGAGAGTTCAGTGTTGTTTGTTTTAGTGTGTCTGTATGCAAAAAATAAACGATAAAAATGTGTGATGTCCTGGATTATCACATGGAAGGTGGTGAAGAGCATCTCAATTTGATCTCTATTTTGTACAATTTCTTAACCAAGGCATTGTTAATATTTGAAGAAAAACCCCTCATTGTGTTTGTATTCTTGTATATCAAGTATATCAAATATGTTTATTTGATAAAGAAAATATTAAGAAAAATGGGAAAATTAAACTCCTGGAATACTTGAATACTATTTTTTTCCACAAAGGCTTAGTAGACAAAAATAAATAAGACTGGACTTCAGTGAGATGTTCCAGAGCAAATTAAGTTGTTCAAATTAAACCCACAAGCCTGTATCACTGTGTTCAGACTTAGTTCTCAATTAAAAATGTGCCTTTTCTTTCTTGCAGGAATTCTCTAAAAAATTTTATGGCAATCTTTAAAGTGGAATTCATAGGAAAACAGTCTCCTCGGAAGTGGTAGCAGCATTTTTTCTGAGTAGTGGATGTGTTTTCACACTTCGTGTCATAACTTTTAGTAGCTGTTTGTTCCCTGAACAGTTTACTTTTTAAAATACATAAATTTGATAAGAACATCTGAAATAGATGTCTTGGGGAGGAGGGAGGTAAAAACTAATGAAGAGTATGCAAGGAAAAAATAATTGCTTCCAGCTGGCTTTATATAATAAAGCTACTATTAAAATGAGGAGCTCCATTAGCAAGGCTTTAATTATATATTTTCTTACATTTCTAAATAAACATTATAGTCTTTAAAAAAAATAACACTTAAGAGTAAAGTGTGACAGCTCTCACACTAGCCAGGGAAAAATATTAAGAAGCACCAACTCATCTACCCTGCCTTAATGCCCCACAGCATTTGACATTGCTGGAATGCCTCCTGCAGCTGGTGGCATATGACTGTCATTTGCAGGCAGGATATACGGAGAGTTTACACAATGGAGGCATTCATGAAAGTGTTCCTCATCTGGGACTCCTGCAAGCTCTCATTTTATTGACCCTGTCAGAATTTAACTGGTAGGCTGTCAAATTATGTGTTGCTTTATCTAATATTAGTTTTTCTTTTAAATTAGAATGCACAGAAGAAAGGGTTGTGGAAAGCAGGTATGAAAAGCTAAAACTTCTGGCTTACTGTTTCTAAAACAGGAAAAACATAACAACTGTGTAAAAACTTTATCATTTGTTCTGAAAATTGTAGGGATTCTGTATTTTGTTAATGATTAAATACTGTTGCATATTTATTGATTTTTTTTCAGTTTGGGGTAGGGTGTTCTTTTTTTTCTTTTTTTAACATTCAAAGCCTTAAACAGAAATCTGTTTTCTGAATTACTGTGTTCCTCAAGTGTAACTCAAACATTGGTGTACAAACAGTTTTATGAAACAGCTCACTCTAATTGCTTGTGTTCTTAAAGATGGCAGGAAAAGTGCTCTTTTTACAAACTTCTCCAGAAAGAGATTTCTTTGTATGTTTTGCTGCATCTTCATGCAGAATGACATAAAGAAATGTCCAGCGAGAACTGCTCATTAGCAGTTTTGATTACATTCTGCAAACAATGTAATAATCTAAAAGTTGATTGATGATTTAAAATATGTTATTTATATCACAGATTGGCTGCTTATTAATTCAGTGGTGTTGAGACATGACCTCTCCAAAGCCATAATTTGCATAAAAAAAATAGAATGTGTGCACAGCTTCATTGATATCTGGGAGAGAACTAGTAACAGCAGCAGACAGCACACCAAAACATTGGCTTCATGCAGATGGAGCATACTGCAAAGGAGGTACCTTACGCAGTGAGTTACTAATTTTAATAGATCCTCCTATCCACTAGTCCATTGTTAATGCAATGTTGAAGTTCAGTTCAGGGTGGAGAGGGGAAGAAAGAGAAAGGGAATGAGAGTGTATGGTCAGATTAAAGGGAAATAAATTTTAACCTGGGGTCTATCAGTGACTTCCCTTCTGCTAGGAAAATTACCCTCAACTCGCCCAATATGTTTTTGTTCATGTATAGAAATAAGGGACATCTGTCTGTCTGACATGGGATCTCATTATCATAGATTTTATTTGCTACATTTTTTTAATAATTCTTCTATTCTTAAAAAAAAAAGTTGGATTTCCATTGTAATAGTGATAGCTGAATAGTAAACACTGTTATAAATTGTAAAATGTGTATGACTGGCTGTGTTTGTTTCCAGCATATAACATCAATTTTATTTGTACTTTCATTTCCTCCTTGTATAAAACAAAATAATTTTGTCACAGAAGACAAAATCATGTAAATAGAATGTTATTATACTATTTTGAAAGACTCCTTAAAATATTGCTCTGGAGTCTACTGAGTTGTTGATTTTTCTCTGCAGGGATAAATAAGAAAAAGAACTGAAACATTTAAATCTAGTTGAAAATGTGAGGGTTTTTAACATTTTGATACAGCATTTTGAAGACATTGTCTCCCCTTAATATGAAAAAAAACCCCACTTGTATAAGCTGCAATATTAAATTAGTACTTAGAAATCCATGGATAATTTATTTACAAGAACTTGCCAAATGTATAGTATCTCTCATGAGTGAATTTTCATTTGAAGGAAAATGCTGCTCCTCCAGTTTTGATATAGCAATTAAGTTAAAGTCGCATTTTTGGTTTTCTTTTCATTAAAAATTGAGAAAAAATAAAGCTGGTACCTACTGGTGTATGTTTGTGTTAATGAGGGTAGTTTCATTAGTGGCTTCCCAGTCTGATTGTCTAAGAATTGAAGTAAAATCTGGGGTTTAGAACATTTAGGCATTTTCTACCTCATCAGACCTATCTGAAAATTAATTTAAAATAATTTCTATCCATTTTCTTGTGGTGAAAGCTTCATTGAGTTAGTCATCCTGTCAGTACACTATTACAGGTGAAACCCCAGATATCTCAAAATTTTTTGCTTATACAAAGGTTTTCTATGGAAGACCTATTTTTAACACTTGAGAAAATTATAATTTTTAATGCCTAGTCCTATTCTCATTGAAATCAATACAAATATAGTCTATAATCAAGCATTGTTGTGAGGGCTTTTCCCGCAGTCTTTTCCCAGGAAAACCTTTTTCACGTTTTGCTTCTTCTGTGGAGCATGGAGCATGTTAAATATTAAAGGAAGAAATAATTGTAGAAGTAAAATTGGGGAAGGGATTAAAGCATTGTACTCTAGTTTCAAATAATGTATTATTTGTAAAAGCATGACCTTTAAAGACTAGGTTCTTCAAAATTTTAATTATACACTTATGAGAGACTGTTAGTATAAGCTAGCTGTGTGGTATATGTGAGTTTAAAAAAATAATCCTCTGATAACTCAGTGCTCAATAACTCTGATAATTCATGCATTTTTAAACTTTAAAATGCAATTTTAATCTTGCATAAAAATGTATGGTTTCTTAATCTATTTCTTCATTTTCAAAAATCTTTCAGAAGACAATTATTTAATTCAAAGTATAGATAGCAATGATGTTAAAAAGGAAAACATCACAGAACCCCAAAACAAAAATAACCCAAATGTATACATCTTTAGTTGATACTTTCGTATCTTTTGCATGAAAGTGCTTAGACATGAAATCACGTATTTCTCCACGTGCTTATTTTATTTTATTTTATTTTATTTTATTTTATTTTATTTTATTTTATTTTATTTTATTTTATTTTATTTTATTTTATTTTATTTTATTTTATTTTATNTATTTTATTTTATTTTATTTTATTTTATTTTATTTTATTTTATTTTATTTTATTTTATTTTATTTTATTTTATTTTATTTTTTGCTTTGTTTTAATGTTAAGGATAAAAAGTCAGGTGTGAAGATGCTAAGGCAATTCCACCCATAAACAGTTTTATAAAGAGGTAGTTAAATTTGGTTTTCTACAAACAGACCCAAACAAATAATGATTCCTATGATTTTTAAATTTACATTTTTAATGGTCGTTTTTAATGATATGGAACTGAAATATAACTCTTCTAAATTGTAAAGTTCATGAAATATCTAAATTTGTAAATGCAAAAAGTAACACTGTAAACAGGAGACTGATTTTAAATGACTGTTTTGTTTCTCATTTCTGAGTCTGTCCTTTCTATACCACATCCTTATCCCTTCCAAAATTCAGCTGTGGTCAGGTGTGGCATTTTGCTTCTATCCACTGACTTGCATATGCATGTTTATACACCTACAAACAGTAAAAAAGAAAACTGACTAAATGTGGCTTCAGGGAAAAGAAAGGAGTGGTGGGCACAGATACCAGCTGGAGCTTGATGCATGTGTTCTCTTCTGTGGCACTGTTTTGTTGTTGATGTGGGAATGTAGCTAAACAGTGGCTACAGATGCTCCACTAAATAAGGATCCACATAAATTCCAGCTGTGAACTTATGATTCATCCTTCCCTGCACAAAAGATATGTTTCCATATGTCCCATTATGTTCCATATTTGATTTTTATCACACACTCTGTGCCAGTCTCAATCTTGTCTGCATGCTTTTTGTGAATTCTGTAACCCTTTCTTTCTTTCTTTCTCTCTTTCTTTCTTTCTTCTTTGAATTAGTTATACCACACTCCAGCCTCCATGCAAAAAGTCCACATTGCAATCATACAGGATCATTGTAAATAATTTTTTTAATTAATAAAGTATGGAAATGATGTATCCATGTAACCACTGTAACACTGAGACTGGGCATATCTTAAAAAATTATACTTTCCACTTGGAAAGTGTTTTCTAGAAGCTAACTCTGCAGCCCTTAAAATGATCAGAGTCCTAAATAATTTAATTTAAAAAATTACCTCTGTCTAACTTTATCTAGTAGAAATGCTTTTTTTCTGATATTATCTGTAATAATTTCAGGTAACTGATGTACATAGCCTCTTTATATTTTTAAGCATATAATCGATTCATAAGGAATTTAATTTTAAATTATGAATAATATCAATTTCTAGCAGTTTATGCTCTCTGAGACTTCCTGAAAAGAATGGCAAAACCATCAGTGGTTCCATGATACCAAATAAAATATGTCAATTCATATTTTTTTAAAAATACTGCTCTATTCATTATATTCTTCAAACTGGAATTCAGGGTATCTCTTCTTCTGCTACCACATTGTAGATCTGAAAAGTGGCTTCTAGAAATTCAGGTATCCAGACCCAAGAGCAGAGAAATTCCTATAGTTTAAAATACTAACAGACAAAGTAAGGATTTGAAAATGCTATCTGAATTTCAGTGTAGGCTTTCGAGTCAGTTTATTGTAATAGAGTTAGGAGAAACACGGTCCCAGAATTCTAATTGGACTGAAGTATGCCTGCTGGTCAGCTGTGTAAGAAACAGTGCTGCAAGAACTTTGCAACAAGTTTTACTTGTGATAGTCATTGACTACCATTAATCCACTCAAAGTGTGGGGCAGAAGACAGCATTATTTGCTAGATAGATGTGACCTAGAACATCACTGTCTTTGTGAAGACAGAATCTCAGTGGTTGCTGTAATTATTAGTCATTAAAGCACTAAATTTGGTCATTGTTTTTTGCAAGTTGTTGAAGCCAGTGCTTTGAGCTCCAGAAAACCTTTAAATTACATATCTGGAGCTGGATGAAATGCTCTCCATCTTCAGAAGTGAAGTTGCTTTGCAGATCTCACAGCAGTGCTGTAATTTCCCCACAGTCAATTAGAGTACACTCACCCATATAGGTAGTTGCAATTCTATTGACTGAAGAAAAGTGTTATGAGTACAGTTTTCTGAAACAAGGTGTCTCAAAGTAATTACTGATGTATGCTATAAGGCGGCATCACTTAGCGGTGTGCAGAATTTGATGTCCAATGCCTTTTTGTCTATTGTGCTCAGCGAAAGATAAGTTCTGTCAATAATTGAAAATCAGCATTATACTAATATTTTTGAATGGAAAGGATATTTAATTACTTTGTATTTTACATTGAATGTGTTTGTGTTATAGATTTCAATAGGAATAAAAGGGAAAATATCTAGATAAAAGGGTGAGTAAGTGGAGTCTGCTCTTAGCCATGTCTGAGATACAACTGAGTTGAACCACTGATCATTGTGAAATTCCAATCAAAATGCAGATAAGTTTGGCATAAACATAATAAAGTGTTGCTGTGTTTCCAGAACTGTAAAGAAGACTTCAACTGGTGAAGAGGCTGGAGACTATCAGTTTATTTTACAGCTGGTTTAGGTATTTCAAATCAAGCGACTGGTGCTGCTTGTAACAAAGCATCTGCAAAATGTGTTGTGTGACATTGATATTCTATGTTCAAGAAGTTTGATGTGAACACAGCAGTGACTTACCTCTTTTAGCAACCTTCTCAACTGGGAATTAGATAAAATACTTTTAATTTGGGCATAAGGTTGGGTGAGAGTACTGGGACAGGAGTATAATTTCAGATGCTATTAATTTTCATAAAATAACATTTGTGTGCTTTGTCTCGCCAGATACTCTACAATGCTTTTCCTCATTTCACGTGCCAGGCTGTTTTTATATTATCATTTCCTTCTCTGCTGTGTTTATATTTTCTGAAAATGGTGAATGTAAGCTATTACTGACTGGGTGGGTGGCACACATTTTCACAGTAACTTTTAAAACACAGAGCAAGCATTTTATTTGGGTTTTAAAAACCACTGAGAGAACTTAATGCAGCTGCTTTCATGGCATCAAAGTGAAACATGTAGAAATCTCACTTTCTATTCTAAATAACCTTAGGGCTGTTGAGTCAGATATTTCTGGGTTGACGTGTTTTGCACAGGAGTGACAGTGGCATTGAGTATATATAGTAAATCCTAGTGTTCCACTGAATCTCTTCACTCTTTCATGAGCTTCACAGGGTACTCATCCTTAACAAAATGTCAAGTTAAAACATGTCACTTTGCCATGTTTGAAATTACTTACTTGTTTTTAATCAAAAAGCAACTCTTAATGGGCTGTTTTACTGTAGGCAGTAAGGAAAGGAGCCTTCCAGTTTAGCAGCAGTAGTTCCTCTGACCCATTATTTGCTGTCATTCCTACTTCTCATCCAGCAATGTGAAGGAGGCTACATGATAAAAATCTGAGCATGCTGAATCAGGATGCTGGTGCTGCATATCCTACGCCAAACAAAATTAATATTTTCAGGGAAATCTAAGATTTTTTTTAATGGACATCTTTCTATGTTATTTAGGAGAAGTCCTGAGTTTCCTAGGAACTTCATTGTAGCTGTGAGATCTGTTGACAGCAGATACTGCTGATACTGCTGATAGTAAAGGTGATTTGGGGTACAGTGTCTCTTTGATTTTTGTCCCAAACTAAGGGTGAATTTAAGATGAGAAGTGCCATATATTCAACATAATCTTTGGATCCTATCCTGTGAAATGGGAGGCTTTCTTAACATGTGTTAGTCAGATGCTCAAGCTGTATAGGTTCAGTGAATTTAGTTCATATTCTTTTTAAGAATGAAATGGCCCTTCAGTTTCTAGGCTAGCTAATAATCCTCCTCTTAACTATGCTGTACATATCGCAGATGGTGCTTGACAGACTAGTCAGTGTCTCAAAGGTCACCACAACACTATTAGCTAGATCACTATGCCCTTTGTTTCTTGAGGATGCTTCTGCTACAGTACTTGTTTCTTGAAAAAATTACAGGAGTAAACTTTGGGGTTTGTTCTGAAAGGAAACCTTAACGGCTTCTCTCCTCACCAACAAGTGCTTCAAATGTGGAGTTGTTTTTTGTCAGTGAAGTGCTCTGAAGTTTAGCATTCTGCTAATACAGGTATGATCAGTGGTGTAGTTCTGTTCTTTGCTGTTGTTTTGTGTGAAGACGCAACGCCGAGGATGACTGATATTTTAATTTTTTGTCATAGTTTCCTTTTAGAGCTTTCATTGTGTTTTGAGGGCTTATTTCAGCACCTGACAAAGAAGAACATTTTTCTGGTGTCCAAAGCCGTATGGGTTCATTCAGTGTAGTTCGAAAACACTGAAATGACTAAAGGATGTTTTAAAAGCAAATAGGAAAAAGTGAGGGTTTTAACACCATTGTTGTTGCTTTATTGAAATATTTACAGCCATAGCCATAAAAATCAGCACACCTTTGTCCTAGGTGCAGAAATATGCAGTGGAAGATCTCGTTTCTTTTTGGGTAATGCATGTTTATGAATGTATTTTGCAGCAAAAATATGTATTTCTTCTGCCTTGTAACTAAAAGTCTGCACTTGTGTGTTATATTACTGAAGTAATGTGACTTTACAAGGCCAGGCTCAGATTTGGAGGGATAACTTGCAAATTCCAAAGCTCCTTTTTTTTAAAAAAAACTGAGACAAAGACACTTCCTGAGTCAAGTTCATCTATACTGTTAATACAACTCTTACAATTTTTTGCTTAACCTGATTGTGCAATGTCAGAATTTTAAATTTCTTTCACAATATATGACACACATGTTGCTTTTTCTGTTACGTTTAAGAAGTCAGGTGGAAGTAATGTTTCATCGAATTGTATCCTTGAAATATTTTGTAGTTTGTGCATTTTCAGTAATAGACGTCAAGGTATGCATATGCTTTATTTTGGTTTTTTTTTGGTGGGAAATTTAATTTAAGTATTTTGAATGTATTCTTTCTATAGTCTCCTTTTTTCCTAATTTATTACATTTGATACCAGCTGAAACTCCATTTTTTTTAGACATTGTTTTCATTTATTTTTATGTTAGCAGTAGGATTGCATTTGTTGTCAGTCAACAAATACTCAGGAAAGACAAGCTCTTCATGGGATTTCCATTGGTTTTTCAGATAGTTAGAATTATTAGAATTTATTAGATTAATTAGAATTTAACATTATATTGCAAAGTGAGCAGTATTATCCTGGATGAAAGAAATTTCCCATATGTACTAAAAATAGACTGAATACAATGGGTGTTGTTTCCAAACAGAAACATAAATGTTCTTTTATAGTACATGATCTTTGTCATACGGGGAAGCACGCTGTAGAAATGACTTTTTATCTACATGAAATATACATTAAAAAAAATGCAAATTAATTTAGCTAGCAACTCTGTAAATATTTTTAAACTACTTTTCTAGTGTAGGAAATTTCCATTTTAATTAGATTGCTACAGGTTAATAGAGGTATGGGAGAGATGCTGGAAGTTAATTTGTATCCAGGCAAACTCAGCTAATTTCTTATATCTTTATACTGCTGTATCTCCTTTTCCATCCTATTACTTCTAAATTTCAAGGTTCCAGGAATATCAAGAAAATACTTAATATTTCAAAAAATATTTGGTCTTCACACAACTATTTGAATTGGCATTTCTTAGTGTCCTTGTCCCCACCCCCCGCCACACAGCTGTCACTAAGAGAGGAAAAGGACTGGGGGGAGGGAATGAGGGAGCCCTGCTAAAATCGTGTCACGTAGCACTAATTCATCTGCTCTCATTAGAGTGAGCGAGGGACAGCAGTGATGGCCAAGAGCTGCACTCCACACATGACACACGAACAGTTTGGGGAATAGAAAATTGCTTTCTCAGGAAGCCCAGCCAATTAAGGACTTGACCATATTGAATGTCAAGTGTTAATTTAGGTTTTTCTTCATTTTCCCAGTAGTAATGCGGGTCCTGTGATGAGCAAATACATGTCAAGTAAAAGTTGATTGCATGAAGGACCTGGGTATTATATGTCACTGACAAGTCACAAATGTACTCTAGTCTTTTAACCCCTTAGGTGAGTCCAGAAAGGAGGGGAGGGGAGTTGCAGAGGGGGATTAAATGTACTATAATGATAAGAATAGATAGCTTATATTAGGGAGAAGTCTGGATGGGACAGACAGGATTAGAAATTTGTGTGAGAGGCTAGGATGCAGACTCTCTGCAATCAGTGCACATATGTGGTACCTTTCTGGGTTATAATTAATAAACAGACCTAAAAACCCCCTCAGGATTTTTTTTCATGTTTTAAACAAGCATATGAAGCATGCATGGTATATCCTTCATAATGTTTCATGCAAGGGGAAGGAAAAGAGGTACACAAGAGTGCCAAAAATATGCAGTGTTCCTTAAGGGGTTTCTGTTTTGAAAGAAAATAATTTTGCATTCTTCATGGAAAAGAAAATATGTATTTCCAAGGTCTTTGTTGTTATAAAAATAACCTGAAAGAAAAGACAAAGCCTCCATGCAAGAGAATGAAATTATGAAACATTTTCCTGTCAAAACAAGATTTATTTTCCAGCTTGTGTATTTCTCCAGGTTAATTTCACAATTATCAGTAACCCCCAGAAAGGCCACCTACCCTTATCTTATGTGGTACCTGCCTCTCTACTAGGGAAGTAAGGGATGGCAAAGGCAATAGTACTGAAGTCCATCTAAGTGAAGTAGCATTTCCTTTTGCTAGATGTGGATACTTATGTATCATCTATAGCATCTAATTTCCATTCATCAGCATATTATTTACATATGAATGTTCTGAAAATAAGAGAGTGTCTGTTTCTATTGCAATATTATAATTGACAAAAAAAAAATCCTGCAACAATATAGGCGTTGTGTAGTACAAATACAAGGAAATATAAATGGCAATTTTGCAAGCACCTATAAAGTTGTCCATGCCTATTTAATTCAAACTGAAATGGTAGGAGCCACTTATGCTTTCCAGGAATTTAAAGAAATTATTTTCTCTTCCTAAATTTTGTTTAGTTTGTTAATATCTAAGCTACAGATATCCATCTGTAACTGTTTGAAGCTGGTCAGAAAGCACTGTACTTTTGTGTTAAATATTACTGAGCTGATCCCAATTAGTACATGTTATCCCTATCGCTTCTTTGGATTTAGCTTCTCTGCAGTATGATGAAGATATTTAGGTGGCAAGGTACCATGCCACTGTCCATGATGAATATACAGACACAAACTTCATTTGCATGCAGGTAGCTTGACATTTTAAATTAATGCAAAGTTTACCAATAAATACATGACCAAAAAAGAAAAAAAAATAATAAATTTGAAACAGAAATCTTTTCCAGTCAAAAGCAATTTAGGATTGATCTGTGTTTTCTGGACTGACATTCACTTGTCTATGCATATGAAATGGTGCTGTCTATGTAATAGAAACAAACACATCTTTTGTTAAGGAACAGTTTCAAGAATCTGACCTCAAGACAATCAATAATACTTTTTTTTATGACAGTTCCACTTCAAGTATGCATAGAAACTCCTTATACAGACGTACCATCTCAAAATAAACCCAACTTACTTTTCCCTCCCCAGCCTCCTCTCCTTTGTATTTCAGTAGCATCTGTAGATCTCAGCTGGCATTTAGAACGGCATTTTAATCGTAGCAGCTTCTCTTCTGCTAGGTGTGCAGAGGGATTTTGCCAAGTTTCCTTAAACTAAATTCCGATGATGGCATCTCAGGTTGCTGATTCAAGATTTTGCTGCTCTGTGGTGTCACTTTTGACGGATGGCACCTAATGCAATCAGCCAGCACTGAGGCAAGGCCTTCGTTTGACCAAAGGGTCCAAAAGAAAAAAAGGGAAAAAGAAAAAAAACCCTCCAGCCGTCCACCCAACAGCAAAATAGGGCAGACTGTTCCTGAATCGCTATTTCCCAATGCTTTAGCAGAAGATGCCTCCCTTTGCGCATGTTTTTGATAAATTTAAGAAGTCAAATCACTGACACAGATGGATAATCCAAGTGTATAGGGTGAAGAGTTATAAATTAACACATTATTCCCTCTTAATGTGAAATACTTGAGAATGCATTTTCTCGGTCCCCTGACATCTACCCAGTGAGGGCTCGCATTGTACTTTTCAAGTGGCATTGATTTGTTAAAGCGCTGAATTAGCATCTCAGGCCAGCTGCCTGTTCCACTGTTGTGTTGTTGGGTTCATTCTCTTTCTCTCTGCCTTGCTTCCCGCTGCCTTGGCCACACACAGGGCTTCAGCCTGCTTACCCCAGCTTTTCCCCTCTGTTATTTTAGCTCATCCACACTCACCAAATGTGCCTTGCCGGGCTGAGTAAATTAACGTATTTCTCTTTGCATAAAGCTGGTAATATGCACATGTGTGTATATTCATGCACATGTATGTGTAATATTTTTGGTTGGACTGGGGAAGGAATAAGCAGGGGGCAGAGGGGAGAAGGCTGCAAGGATGAATGTATGCATTTACCAGCCTCGTTTTCTATTGAAGCTACACATTGTTCTTTTATTTAATTTGTGTTGTGACGAGGTCTTCTGTACAGCAGCTGAGTCAAAGGGAAAGAGAGAAGTAGTAATGTATGTCAACTCAGAAAAGCTATTGAAATGCAATATTAAACTGCATACCTTAGGTCTGAATTTAACAGCCTCTATTACTTTGTCTAGTTGATCATTAGTGAATGACTGCTTGGATCTAAAGGTAGTTTATGCTTACATGTTTGTATTGAAATATGTTATTTATAACTGTGGGGTTTTTTTAGTCTGATTGTAATTATCTTGTTTAAAGACTTTCTTATTCCCATCCTTCATTTCCTCTCTCAGCCTGTCCCCTATTACTGCTGCCTTGCTATTCACTTTTAATATTTTCAGTGCAACTTCCCATTTTATATTTCTCATGGTGGCATCTGATTTGTAGCTTTGCCCTAATTGACTAAATTACACTAGTAATATGTATATTGCAGTAATGAAGATTATGTACATGAAATTAATATTATATTTCATTTAAGATGGCTAATAAAATGCTCATATTTTTATCTGTGGTTTCTTGGCATAGATGAATGAGACCTCTAAAGCTGAGTAGTGAAATGACATTCTTGCATACTACACATTCATTATTCCTGTATTATTTTGATTATCTTCTCCTTAGCATTGTTTCCTGTGAGAGTTTAAGTTTAATTTCCTTCCCAAGCTATGCTTCTGATGATGGAAATTTCAGGAATAATCAATGAAAATTTACCATTCTGTCTTTTATGGCATGACAAATTCTGTTGTTTGGGACGCAGTGCTTCTGGAAAACATTTTCTTCTTGCAGGTGAATAAAGTGATACATTTTTTTAGGCATTTTTGGAAACAGAGTGTGAGCTGGATTTAAAGTCTCAGAATAACTGAGTAGGATCCAATATTTTTTAATATCTACTAGCATAATCTTCTAATAATTGCGTAATATTTATACTAACTAAGGGCCATGTTTTGTGAATCTTAGTTGCCGTTAACACAATGAGACATTTCAACTGCATGGGAGCGTGAATTAGGTTTGTTGCCTGTGTAGATTTTATCTTTTTAGAGGTTTTGCATCTATTGGGCTTCCAAAACAGTCAACCTAGAGTATTTGTTACTTGCAACAGTTACATCAGTTTTCAAATATGCAGTAAAGAGTGTTCTTTGCCTTGAGATGCTTACATTCAAAACCTAAACTCAACCAGAAAAGATTAAGATAATGTCCTGCCTGAGTAACCAGTCCAGAGTCCATAGAGTTAGTTTCTGGTGGATAGCAGTATTAGATTTATGGCTTCATAGGGGCAAGGGGGTTAAACAACTATTGTCATTTGACTGTGCTGTTGGAGGTGAACTAGAACCACCAATGGAATAGAAACAGAAGACGCTAGGTCTTCCTGTGTTTCCTCAGTAGCACATTATTACTTTCTTCAGAGAAAAGTGCAGTGCCAGCATTGCCGCTCTAACTTGGTGCAAGGTGCAGAGGACAAACCAAGTGTGCCCTGCTGTATGAACTTTACATAAACCTGAGGTGCTGTGCTAAGGTGTGTCTGATGCATTGAGGATGCAGATAGATCTGTTTCTAGTTGTTCAGGCAAAGAGGCTCTCTGCACCATTGGAGACCAGTTTAATTGTGCAAGTGGCATACTCAGCTTAGGGGCTCTGCAAAAATTAATGCTGTGTAAGTTCTCTCAGAGCACCTAGTGTCAGCTAAGGCAAAATTTCTGGTGAATTTTGCAGAAGCTTCTGGATGCTGTTTGAATAAAAGGTGAAATAAAAGTAAGGACCTACAGAAGGACTAATGAAGAAGTGTCCAGCTAGAAATAAAGCTACTCACAGTACAGATACCAAAAGCTGAAAGAGATCAGGCTTTCCTTCATTGTCCCAAGTTCAGTTCAAATCTGTAATATCTGATCTTTAATATCTGCAAGTCATACCATGGATTATAATAAAGCTGCCAGAAGTACACATACCATCTTGCTATAGAAAAAAGCGTGAGATATTTGGCATTTGTAGCAGCCACAGATTTTAAGGAGGCTCTTTCTTGAGCCTGTGGAACAGTGTCCTGATTGCAGTTTCCAATCTTCACTAGTGTTATTCCTTGCACTGGTTGAATTGAAAGCTCACTTGGTGTTGTGCTCATGCCTTCTGTTGTCATATAAGAAATCCACCAAGTCTTGCAGTCGTGTCAGACTTTAAAATTCAATGAGAACATAATAAAGGAACATGAAAATGTAGAGAATGGATTACGTCTGTAGATAATCTGTCTATAAGCAAGGTCAGAGTGGTCATTCCATGCAATTTAAAAAAAAACAACAAAACTTTAAGGAAAGAAAAATAATGTTACATAAATCTGTGTCATAATACTATGTTTTTTGTGGAAGCTGGCACCCAAATAGAGAATTAAGTTACTTCTCTGAGTACTGTGGCAAAGCAGAAACTGAATTTCTACATGACACACCTGTTTGTAACCAAAGGAACTGATTCATCCTTTTAATATTGATTATTGTCTTTATATTATTATCACTAAATATATTTTTCTGATTTAATTAAATTCTTCTTTCTTCTGTTAATTAATATATTTGTGCACCATTTTTTTCCCAAAGATGCCAGGATCACTACATGTTCCCAGTAAGAGGAGCAGTTCATAAATATGGCTGCTAAATAAGAAAAAATTATGAATGACAGGTTGGACTGCAGCTCCTTTGTCAGACTCTTTTCTACGTTTTAGTTATTGCAGTTATTGCACTCCACAAACCTCTTTTCAGTAACAATGATTCTTCACCTGCCTTCTGAAATAAATGTCAGTGATGTCAGGCCATGATCTGGTTCCACAGCCCTTAGTGATTTGAAATAGATGCAGGCATGCATATTGACTAAGTTTTCAGGTTGAGACCCTCATCTAATGTCGTGATGGAAGGACAAAAGAAAGGAGTGCTGGTGGCCAGGCTTCAGATAAAGAGTCTTTCATATGAACTGCCTAATTTCCTGAAAACACTGTGTGAATATCTGTGTGGGAGTCAAAGGGGGTAGTTGATGGAAATAGCAGAGTTTATGTAGCAGTCTTTCTGTGCCCAGTTTCCCTACCCAGAGCAGGAGGCCATTTCCTAGCATGTCAAGTAAAAGCAAGTTTCTTCCAGAATTATGCATTTGTATGAATATTTCTACTAATCTTGTCTGGGAAGAAGTCTGTATTCAACCCCTTGGGAAGACTTTCATGCAGATGGTGATATGGGAGCCCCCAGAGCCAGACCCTGGCAACCAAGTAAGCTGTCTCTTCCAGTCTTTGGAGGAAGAGAAGAGTTGTACTAGTTTGATACCTCAGTATCCAAGCCCTATGAACTCAGAAGAAGACTGTCATTTCAGATGTTTCTCCAGAGATACTGGAACCTGAACAAGCAGCCAGAAAACTTTTAACTGAAGATGTGAATTCACTCATTTGCTGCCTTTTCAGGACTCTGCAGCTGTCTGCTCTGGCACCAGCTGCTGCATTGATTCCAAATCCTAAATAGCAAAAGATCCTCGTTGTTGTGGAGGAGGAGTCAGACAAGCACCCAGATGTTAATTCTCTTGCAACTTTCACTGCATTTTTGTTGGTGCTAAATGTCCATCCTCCATCAAGTAATTAATGTGATTTATAATTCTCAGAGATACTACCTCAGTTTTTCAGTTCCAAGGAGTCTATTCTCTTTCTTCAAACCACTATCTTACTTTCTCTTGTTTTGTGCCAAACTCAAGGCGTCCTCCCTCAGAAAAATGTTTGATTTTCCCCCCCCAATCCCCCCATATATCCCTGCTTCCCCACATGTTTTATATGGGCGGAATTCTGACAGACAGAGTTGATTTTATAATATTCTTATATCTCTTTTCTGCCTTGTCAGCAGAATAAAGCTTAGTGGAGCACAGATTTTTACAGGCATTTAGGACATGCTTGCTACCTTCATCCATTCTATCTTTCAAGGATTCACTGATTAACCTAAAGAAAAGGTAGTATATAACATGCAAAGCCACATATGGAACTTAAAGAATACATTGGGATCACGGAATGTTTTCTTTCTCAGTAGAAGGGGCTGAGGATTATTTCAAACAGCTCAAACCAAGCCTTTTGTGATACATTTAAGAAATGGTGAGATTCTTGTATGGTGGGGAAGTGTGTACACAATGAATACTTTCGATGATCTTTCTGCAGAGAGGGGCTTCAGCAGAGATCTTTCACCTTTCCCAGACAGACACTTCGTCACCTCTCAGAAATAATGCACTCAAGAACCAAGGATATAACTTCTTTTCCCTCTCCTGCATCTTGTTAATTTTAACTCCTTGAGAATACTGAGGAACCTGAAAAAATAGATGTGGTACTTCATAGTATCTTTCTAAGCATTTTGTTTTGTTTTGGCTAGCCTAATGGCTTCTTGGCACTTCCTTGTATTACTTCATGATGTCTAGAAGGTCAAGGGCAAATAAACCACTCCTAAAATAGCAAAATCAACTGATTCTGTAATTACACTTAACTTGTATCTAAGTCAGTCCGTGAAAGTGTTTGTCTGGCTTGAAGGTGAGAATGACTGAAACTCTTAAGGTGTATCATCACCCATAGATATTCTCAGCCATGCCCTAGAGAGTTATTAGCTTGTGATGCCTATATGTTCTTAAATTTTTGTTGCAGTACAGAATCTGTGCTTCAGTAGCTACTAACACAATTTTTGCATCTTTACTCAGAATTAAATTGTATTCTTCAACCTCACAGCCCTGAAAGATCTCTTGATCCCTCTGCAGCATAGCTAGGTTCTCTCCATCTGTAGTCTACATGCTCCTTGAGATTTGTGTCTAAGCTGTTTGTGAAAGATAATTAAGAGAGGCAGATCATATATCCTAGAGAGTCTGTATCTGTTTATACATACACCATAAGAAAATTTTAGGCATCAATAGGAAAAAAAATAAGGTTCGGTACTGGTAGTCTAAATTGCTTGGGTATTTGTCAACCAAATGACAGTTTTGTCACAAGAGAAATCTAAGCTCCACTACCTCTCAAGCAAATTTTACTCCAGAGTGTTGTGTAAGTACTGGTTGTTTTTCTACTCTTTTGAATGGATATGATTCAACAGAACTATATGAAACAGGGGTAAATCTGATCTGCTATCTACCCATTACCCTCCTTTTCTAAAATATCATGAAGGATGAAGGATATCATAAAATAAGGAAGCCCCTGTAGCTGACTAGTCTGTGCTATAGTGAACTATTAACAGAATAATTTGATGGAAGAGCAGGGACTTTTCTTTTAGGTGAAAGACCATTAGGAAAGACTCGATAGAGCTGTATAAAGCAGAATTTAGTAGAAATTAGTAGGTGCTCATTATCAGAACTGCATGAGAAGATACCTTGTTAAATGAGAAATAATTACTTATAATTATTTATTATAATAAACACCTACAGGTCATATTGAGCACTAGAAATCCAGGGGTACTTACATGTATTTGAGGTTGCAGGCATAGGTTTGTAGAGTCTACAGCCTTCTGTATAAATGCTGAATACATTCATTCTAGGCAAATTTAAAAGTAGGCCTTTTGAAATGATGGCAGGTCTTTTACAGTTCATGGGTTTGGGTCATTTAGCTGCTGAAAATTTTCTGAAATGCAAGAGTGTACCTCTAAAACCCATTATGGATTTCTAGCAACAAAGCCAGATTTTTCAGAACAGAAAAACAGTTTTTGGGAACTCTGTGTTCTGAGTCACTGTATTACCACCCATAGACTAAATTTAAAGGGTTGTTTACCTTCAGCTGTGGAACAGCTTTGAGTGCATATATGCCTTCTTAACTTTTGTCTTTGCTTCAAATGCAATTCCTCATGCTGAGCATTTACATTGCTGTAAATATGTATTCATGTGTATTCATGGTAAACATAAAGCAAACTTGACTCTGTACATATTGGAGCATATTAGAAAGTATTTTGTGTGTGTAAGGAACACAATTCTTTTATTTCCGTACTGCCTAAAGTACTACTTGCAATTTAAATGAAGAGTCAAGATTATTTGCAGTAACCAGAAGGAAATTCTTCAGACACAAGAACAGTATTTGCAGAGCCAAAGATTTTCTCCCCAAATTACCTACATCTTCACATCGTGACATAAACTAATCCATAACAGAGTGGGAATTATAAAATCTAGCAATTTGGGGAAATCTAGCCTAAATTTGTTCAACAGTGGATTTCTTTCTGTGAAGTGTGTGATACTAACCACTGTTCACTGTGGTTGCTTTGGCATTTATAAAATCTCTGACATCCTAGAAAACAGCGAATCAAGCTTGAATTTTCTATAAACATACACTTTAGTCAGACAAACCTGGAGTCAAGAGGAACTGCTGCTTTCTTTTGCATTCTGGAAACATGAGTCTCAATAGAAAAATCACAGAAAAATTATTTTAAATGCCAGTGACACAAGGCATTCTTCATCAGCAGAGCTGTTAATCTGTTTTGTGGCACTTGGATGTTGTGAATTGATGGAATATCTTTCTAACCTGTGTTTGTTTCCCCTGACCTCTGGTTGATTACATGTGGAGATATGGTTCCAGATTTTATGATGTAGGAAGGAGATACTATCTAACAAAAGCTTGTCTCCTGGCCCTTCAGATGTGGTAACCACTTTCTCTTCCTCCTCCTCATCTATCTGCACCCTATACTTGGTGCACAAATGGTGATGTCTCACTCCCTTTGTAAACTCCTTGGGCAGAGGTACCTATCCTCTTGGGTCATTCTGTAAAGCATCTGTGGAACCACGATGGCATGTCGATAATTATGGTAACAGTATAATCAGTCATGAGGGAGTGCTAGTCAACTCTCATGAGTTACAATCAATGCTGTGTACTGCAGAACTAGGAATGCTTTTATCTCCTTTTTTGGTTTATGGACATCTGTAGTAATGGACAGACACCTGCGTAAGGGACATAACAAGGACACATGGTGTCAGTGGTATCACTTCCCTTTTCAGAGCAAGTGCAAAAATGGCTAAAAGCATAGTTCCAGGTATTTGAAAATATTTCCTTGCTTGTTTGTTCAGTGCACTCTGTCCACTTAAATCAAAGGTAGTTCAACTGCAGAGGAATTAAAGGGAATAGTAAAGAAAAGCAAGGAGAACCAAAATGCTTGTTGGTGAAGTTGTCTGTGCTGCTTTTCACTCAGAACACAACAAAGTTAGTAAATTCAGGTCTTAGAAATCTGTGTTCACAGTTTCAAAAATCAAAAAGACAGGTAAAGACTTCTTGAGTTTCGCTCTGGTGCATTACAGTTTTTGTAGCAATTGTGTTGTTAGCACAAAAGCACTAATAGAGGGCAAATGAGATACTCATTTTCCTATTGCCATCATCATTCTTTGTAAATCATCAAGGAAATGCTTCTTTTCTTCCCCTTTTTCTGAATTACTTAAAAAAAACCCTGAAAAAGTCCACTAAAATACCAAAGTTCTGGTAGCTTTGCTAACTAGTCCCCTAAGCAAACTGTTCTTTCAGTAATCATAACCTAATTATGGTAGGGTTTGGGTTTTTGTTGGCTTTTTTTTTTCCCCCCTCTTGGATGGGGGAGACTATATAGTTGCTGAAAGGTCTTTGGATTTAAACAGAAGACATTCAACAGTAACAATAGTGTATATGTTTTAAAAAACTGCTGGAAAATGTAGAAAAAAGAAGAGGGGGGGAAGCAACCACCCTCTGGCAGATGTTCAAGTGCGTGTTGAGACAGAGCAGCAAGTCAGTGAAAGGCAGGAGTTGCCTGCTCAGTGTTGTGACTCTGCAGAAGTCCTGAAGTGACACATGCATCACAGGGCTGTCACAGTGCTGACACAGGCCAGGGGTCATGGTTAAGAGCTGGGTGTTGCTGGAGAAGGCTGAGGAAGCAGAGGTGGCCCCTCTGTGCTCTGTGTGTGGGTCTGTGTACTCCTTTCCCGTCAACGCTGGCCCTGCACAGCCAAAAAAGCGGTTCCTTGGCAGGGCTTAATGGCAGGATGATGTAGTCTGTTGTGACTAGTGCATTCCTTTCAGGTTAAACTAGGGAAATGGCATTGTGTTAAAATTCCAAGTCGCATGAATGTTTTATTGCCACAAGTGCATTCAGGCCTCAAGGGGAGTGTGTGTGGTGGGGAAAGGAGGAGGGAGGGTGACTTAGTGACTCGAGAACTATCAGAAGAGCACTTCCCCTGGAAAATTTTACCCGGCAGCATGAAGCTTACGGGCTGCAATAGTCACTTAGACAGGTTTCGCTTTTCCTAAGCTGCGGCTGTTTAAAATCTCTCAGTCCAGACAATTAGCAGCTGAAGAAAATATGACAAGACACACGCAAAGAGGTTGGGAGGTAGAGGGAAAGGAATGCACCGGGAGGGAGCTGGGTTGCCTTCTGTAAACTGCCAGACATCTCCCCCGTGCCCCTCCTGCTTTGCTGCCCCAACCCATGGCCTGGGACAAGGGGGGGAGGTTTATTCCCCTCCTTGTCTGCTGATGGCAGTTAACTCTGTTAACTACACCCCTGGCTGGGAGGCCAAAGCAGCTCATGGTACTGTATGTTACCATTACTACTCCCTCATTCCTTTTTACATTTTTTAAACATTTCTTTGTATTAATGGTTGACATGACTCAGGAGGATTTAATTTTAGACTGCAAAAGGACCAAGTAACAAAACATAACAATACTGCAGATTTGTGAGATTTTATTTCTTTAAGGGAAATAAAGCTTATCCTTCCAACTGGCGTTAGTTGTAGTAATAACTTTGAAGAAAAGTTTAAACAGGACTGTTTAGTAGAGCAAGAATAGGCAGCTTGGAACAACAGTCCTGCAGATACAGTCCTTGGAAAGAAACTGTTTTGAGTCATACTAGATTTTTTTCAGTGTCTCTGTGTTTTTATATGGTCTCAGGCTACTCAAGTCGTATGCCATGTGTGATTTTTAACTGATTCTTAAAAACAATTACTGTGAATTCTTCAGTTCAGAACTCTTCGAGGTGTAAAATTATAATATATTTAGTATTATAACTGGTTTTGTCTACAAATTATTGGTGATTAGTGTGAAAGTATTCTATGCGGCTATGTATATGGAAGTGTAGTTGGGACCTCTGTCACATTTGTGGCTTATCTTGATTTCTAAAAATCAGACCATTTTTACAAAAATTTAGACACCTGTGTTTGGACAATTTTGTCATGGAATTTGTGCACATGTCTACACACATAAGCCAACCCACTTAGGCTTTTTTCAGGTTCTCTTGGGAAATTGCTGAAGTCAAAGAAGCAGCAAGGATGTAAATAAAGACTGATTAGGTCCCTCCTGTGAAACAATGCTCTAGATATTTATATATTTATCTAAATATCTTAGGGTGCAAAAATACTTCTGTATGTATATTTGTGTTTACAGAAAAAGTGACACAAGTGATGTGATGAGTTTTGGTTTTGCAAGTGAGAAATGGTCACAAAGGTCACGGGGAAGGTTTGGTGTCTTGCAGTCGTTTGCAATAACCATGCCACTTCAAAGGTTGTCTATGGTCTTAAGTTTATTGTTGCTCATGTTGGCATTTTTACTGCTAGATGGTTTCCTTCCTTGCAAGGGCTCTTTCAGGCCATTTATTATATAGATACATATTTGATTTCTGGATGATATGCTATCAGTGATATCAAACGTTGTATGCAAGAGTAAATAAAAACTAATGATGCTTAATACTGACAGGTTAGCGTGGAAAGTGGTGAAAGTAAGCGTATGGTACTTAAAATAAGAAAAAATAATAATGAATAAAAATAAGAGGATCTTCAATTTTATGTAAGTATGTACATAGCCTCTCTGTACATGTATGAAGATGTTTACATATGTAATTTTTTTCTGATGTATAATTTACTCTTTCTGAATTTTGAAGTTAAAAATTAGTGTAGTACATCTTAGCAGCACAGGAAAATACGAGACTTGTTTGAAATGTTTTATGTTGTGGAGCAGATGCACACACTATAATTTCTAATTTTTCCGTGTATCTTTTAGAAAATCCGGTTATACTGGGCATTTTTCCTTTAAAGAATGTAGCACTGTGAAAGAAAGAATTCCCAAACAACCTATAATAAACCATATCCTGCATTGTCTATTGCATAAGAGCTATTAGGACATCTGTATTTGGCTTTATGCTTAATTCTTTTGCTTGTATAAAATGAGATAGTTTTGTCAATTAAAGATGTTAATCTGATTAGTTCCCATTTATGAAGGTTTAGTGGTGGTGTTTTTAAACAGTTAAATTGACAAGGCTTATGGAGGGTTATAAACTCAACAAGCAGTCAGCCATAAAGGAAAAGAATGATTTATAGACAGAATAATTACTTCAAATTTCAGAAACCCTCATTAACACCTTTCATAAATTCTAAACAATATGCATTTTAAATATGATAGAGGTTTTGAACTATATTCAGTACAAACTCACTAAGAGTTTGCACATGATGGCCTGCAAATGAAAATTTTAAAATTACTCTAATTGCAGATATGTGGTCAGTGATCTATAATAATATAATGTATGTAAATATATTTATGGTACTATTTGAAACTGTTAAAAGTAATTTCCCAATTGCAGTAAATTGTAACACATTTCTAAAAACCGTGATGAAGAAAATTTTGGAAATTCCCTGCAATCAAATTTCTCATATCTGAAAAGAGGTAATTTGACAGAAGGTCAAATTTAGCTACAAGTCTGATGTCAAAATAAAATAAAGTTATTTCTTTATTTTTAAAACAAAAGATGTATTTTCTCTGTATGCATGGCAATGTGAAAGTACAACCAGCTTTCTGCTCAAATCAGATCTAGCACTGCATTCATTTTGCAGTCTCTTGTCTCAAGGTGAAAAAAGGTAGAGAACCATTTTGGTTTTAGTGTTATATTATGAAGAGAATAATGTGCAATACACAATGGCTGGGAATTTCAGAGAATGCTAAGCATTCATTGATAAGCATTTTTTGGATTTCACAAAACAGTGATACTGGTGTAAAAATTAAGTCATTAAAATAATGCATTTAACATGGATAATTATGCTTTTTGATAGTTAGAAATATGCTAAGTTCAGACTTTTATACTTTGACTTGCAAATGTAAAGTAGAAGTTAACCCTGTGTTTTACACTGATGCTTCCTGTAGTTGGGTCTTCATGCCCCTGCCCTGTCATCCCCCCAACCAATAAAAATAAAAAATTCAAAAACCCAGGCCATAAAAATAAGGTAATTTGAGGAACAACATAGCATATCTCTATATACACACATCTATATACATGTCTGTAAGGTCTGTGTATCCATGTACATACTCATTTAATTATGCTGCTATAAGCCCAAATGTAGACTTGTTTAGACCAGTTTGAATTTTGCTCTAACTGCATTGAACTAAACCAGTAATTCAGTGAACAATGACTCAGAATATGATCTGGTCCTGTAAGTCTGCTGAGCAGCACAAATTAACTCCATCTACTTAGCACAACAAATATGAAGTAACACATGTAAGTAAACCCTGTCTGTCACTCAGCTTTATTTGTCCACATTTTACCTCAGGTTTACATGTAATAAATACATGTGCATTTAGATATCATTGTTAAGCTGAGAAACAACAATTTCTTAAGCCATGATAATGTGTATGAACTCAAAACAAGATTTATATTAACGTGAGTAGATCTTGTCTAAATATGTCTACATTATGGTTTTGAACCACTGTAATGATGTGTTTTTATATGAATTCATGTATTTTGATGCAACCTTCCTAATACAGACCGACCTTGAAAGGTGATAACTCATATTAACTTAAAATCATTAAAAAGGTTCTTATAATAAGACAGCTTAAATTGTCATTTTGAGCATTTTTTCTTAAAGGGCCTTGAGATATCATTTAAGAAAGAGTTTTTATCTCTTTCATGTTTGTGGTGTGCATACCACATCAAGACAAGTTAATCAAAAGAAAAGGTTTTGAAGGCACAAAACTGATTACTAGTTTTACAGTTGGTCCCTTATGTGAGACTTTAAGTCCACTCTTCATATACCATGCTCTCACATGACAGTCAGTGCTAACTGAATTTAAAAAAAAAAAATTAAAAATCAGTGACTTCTTATCACTTAGCAATATTTTTTTCATGATTGCATCTCTGTTAGAAATGTGGGTTAAGGTTTTTTGTGTTTTCAGTATATTCTTTTACACTTTGGTTAAAGTATTCCCAGCTGTTTTAGAATGTCAAAGAATTGCAATATTTTTTTTCCCATATAGCTCAACTCTACCAACAATCCATAGTTTTAAACACTGTTATATAAATAATTCTTGTTAGCAGGTTCTTTCAAGGCCAAATTTGGAAAAAAAAAAAAAAAATTTGGATTTTTGGGCTATGAATAAGCAAAGCATTTAGGCATAAAGTGATGTTTCATATGTTTACACTTATGTACTTGGCTTATATATGTAGTCTGAATTAGGAAAGAAAATGAGAAAGAGACAAAGCAATATGTAGGTGTATCTACAGAAAATATTTGACAGAAAGGTACATAAATTATTTGTTGTTTCATTGTTGATTTTGTAGAAATATTGTTAGTTTGTTAGCTTTATTAATTAAAAGAATTTACGTCTGACTGTGGCTGCAAAAATCAGTTGCTAGGCCCAGAACTAAAAATGTAAGGTGGAGCAAGCACATATGTTTTAATTTATTTTAAATCTATTTGTTCTTAACTCATTCAGGAAGAAAAAAAAAAAAAAAAGACTGCTTGTAGGTATCAGGTATTTAGAGTCCTGTGAAGACAAAATTCCCACAGTAGTTTTTGGAAGTTTCCTATTCTTACCTTATAGAATTGTTTCCAAAATTGCCTTAGAATGTAGACTGATTTCTAGTGAATTATTTAGTTATTTTTGATCCGTTTCTAGCTGTTTTCTTGTATTTTTTGGGTAAGAACATAACCTCAACCAAATAAAAAGGATTTTTAGATCCCCACAGAGGACAGTGTAGACCCATACCCAGACCTAGTGATACCCTGTCATGCAGGCAGTACGTTTTCAGCAGATTGGTTCTCTGCTTTCTTAGAATTGGATATGAAGTGGAAGACAGCAATACACACCTCTGCATCTTCTGAATTTAGACTAAGCTTGAGGTTCCTTGGCACTACAGCTGACAAACCTATTGAGGCCACTTTCAGACACTACTTTTTACCTACACAAACCCCAACCCCCACCCACTCCTGTTCCATTAAAAGGCCTGTAAAAACATGTTTAAAACAAACAAATAGGTTTCTCCAAGAAGCAGGCTGCCTTTAACTGAGAAGGACAAGCAAACAAACAGGTGGCTCATTCCTTACAGGGAAATTGAAGAAAGGTGATAAAATTCTTAGAAATAAATGAATGTAGTTTTTGTTTAGATTTGCACTTGAGATAGTTTTTAACAGCAGAAATGTTGCATGAACACTGCCACTTGATTAGTGTTATCTGTGGTGGGATGAGCAGGGATAAGGACAATAAAACATGTGCCAAGTTGCACTGATTTACAGAGTAATGCATACTCCTCCCTTTTACATGTCTAGTGTTATCTAAAGGAATAAATTGCATGTTGAAAGACTTAGGGTATTAATATTTAGCTTATTTATTTAGCTAGCCTTCCTCTCTCCTCTGAAAAACATCAGATGCTTACCTCAGTCTGACATTGATTTGGTGGACTGGCACAGACATGGGAGCCACCACATAATGCTATCATGAGTGTAAATACTAGCCTCTTTCAGTTCCAATAATTTTATTTGGAAACACTTAATCAATCTTCAAGAATTTTAATTCAAAAGAGCTATGTGTAGAGCTTAGAATGACAGAAACGTAAGAAAAATAGAAATACAGAAAAATTGGGAAGAGCAATCCAATCTAACATCTATTGTGAAGATTCTGCATAATGCTAAAAAAAAACCAAAACACTACTGGATGTACTGTTGAGGAATTTTACTATTTACTGCACTTCTGTTACATCCAACAGTATATTATCTCAGCCTATCCAGGTGTCCCATTAAATTTTGACCAAGAATATGATAAAAATTTTAGAGTCAATTGAAAAGTGAAGTAAAATGCTCTCTTTCTAGGCCTTGGAAAATTTCTATAACAGAGAAGGAAGAGTTTTTATATAAATGGCCATATTCAGTAATCAAGATGTGTATTGGCAATGTTCTTATTCCTCACAGAGCAAATCATGTTCACTCTCTTTTCTTTCTCCATTATCCACAACCAAATTCATTCCTTGTGTCTGTAAACTACCTTAATTTATTGATCTTGCTCTAAAGACTATATTTTCATATTCTGTCAGTAATATCTTGTTGATTTAATGTTAGGATTTTACTGCTATGCTGCCCATTTCTTAGAAAGCTGCACTGGGAAGGAAGTTGGGTAATCATCTATTGAATTTTCTTGCAAAGTATGCTTTAAACTCTTAGTGACATTTTGCAACATTTTATATGACAGTAACATGTAAAATAGTTGCATATTTGGAACCAGCTGGAAGTATGGCCTTTAACAATATATTTGTCACAACAGTATCTCTTGAATAAAGATTTTTTTTATTTTTTCTCTGTGCTCTTTCTCATGGGATTTTTTTTCTCTCCCTCCATGCAGCAACTTCAGTTGCAATTTTTTGGTACCGATAAAAACATTGTATACTGTTTTCAGTGGCTCTCCATTTCGGTCATTAATGTGTGAATATGTCTTTACTAGTGCAATGGTATTCCTGCCAAAATCCTTAAGTCTTACCAAGACTCATACCTGAGTTCCTTGGTCTGCACAGGTGTCTTCTCTGGCTGTGTGTCATAAATGCCAGAACAAAGTAAAGTAAGCGCTGCAAGTTTTGCATTCCGCTTCAGAAATCTTCTTGAATTTTTCTTTTTGTGCTACTCCATAAGTGTGTGGACCATCTGCTGATTTGTCCTTGCATTTGCTCTGTATTTCTGAAGGCATGCATGTCTGTCAAGGGTTCTCTTGGTGCTAATGAGCCACAGCAGAACCTTTCAGTGAGGAAAAAATCCCACAAGCATTAAACCTGTAGTCTAGCATGGTTTAGGTAATGAATAAAAATTGTTAGAGGAAAAGGACAGAAATTGCCTTTATGAAATAGGGAAATGTATTGAAAAGAAGACTGTTCTTCCATCTTTTCCTGAATTTGCATCTGGTCTCAGACTCTTGGCACCATCTCTGGGACTGAAGAACATGCTTCAGTGTGCTTCCACAGAAGTTTTAGGGTTGCCTTCTGGCAGCCCTCAAGTCCCTTTGAACTACAGAAAAATTTCCACAGTGTCAGTCACATTTCCTCATTGGTGACATGTCTTTGATCTGTCCACTGCCTGTTGCAGATTTTCCCTATGACCTGTTAAAATTCCATAATTCTTAACCTTTCCTTGACAGTCACTGGCACTGGCCTGAAAAGGCTTTCTGAGTCTCATTGTTATTTACAAGAAACATCTGGCTCTGGGCGCTTTCCATTAGCTGCACCAGTCATTGAAGTGTCTTTCACTTCTACCTCTTGTCACTTCTTCTCTCCCTTTGGCCTATCTTTTCAACTCCTGGTCAGAACAGCATCATTCCTATTTTATTCCATGTTCTTGTTGCCCCTGGACAGCCTTAGTATGGAAAGGCAATATGTATGTGTGTGTTCATATCAGTGTGAGGAGGGGAGGAGTGAAGGATTTAGCAGATATTTCTCTCCCATAGCTCAGAGTAACCATTACCTCAAACACCCCTATTTTACATAAAAGCCATGCTCTTACTTCCCTCTCCCCTTATTTCCTGTGTGGGTGGGAGGGATAAATGTCAGGAGGGATAGACGGGGCAAAAAGCCTTTATGCTTGTTGTATCTTTTGTTTTTGCTGATGATACACAAGGCAAGTTGTAAATAGCTCCTTCACATAGAGTTGTTATTCCTTTGAGAGAGATTCTACACAGTAGCTGTGCTCTCAGCGCTGCTATGCCCCAGGGATCAGAGAGGGACACTTTAAAAGACCTTTTCATTCATTTCTGCATTTTTGACAGAAAGAAACTTAGCTTTTTATCAGACAAATGTCATCCAATCATTAAAGCTTGAACATTATTTCAAAATTTTTAGTAGCAGTCAGCACAATATCAAACAATGTCAAACTATGAATTTCCATGACACTCAGAATCCAAAGCATTTGAATCTTCATACACTGCCTGCCATGTACAACATAGCACACAAATAAAAAGAACCAAAGGAAAAAAGACAACTCAGATACAAATTTTATCAGAGTAATAATGGGGTTTTATTCCATTTATTCACCCATCAGTCAAATAAGGTTCAGAGACCTGGATAATATTAGAATTCATGAAGTGAAAGACACTAAATGCTTGGCTAATTATACTTGTTCTCAACTTGGTTTTAATATTTTTACCACTTGGGAATATAGATGACAAAGCAGATTGTAGTGTACATTTCAGTATTACATTTATTAGAGAATAGTTTTTTCATTCCTGGGAGATCAACTTTATCTGACAGCTTTTTGTGTGACTTAAAATGTGTTAAGGGAGCTTCTGTGTGTACAGGTATCTATTTGCTAATGTTCAGAGTAATAACCTTCTTGTCTTCCTTCTTCTTGAAATACGATGTTGGTTGTATATTTAAATTTTAAAGTTTAAAATCAAAGTCATCAATTATTAATACATTTAACATTGATACAAAACTTATCATCTGCTACTCTGGAGTTTGGCAGATACCAAGCACCTTTCTGGAAAATTAAGGTCTAGTTTGAACTGTAATAGAATGGATCATTGGATATAATAATTTGAAGTGGAAGGAGTGTATGAAGTCTGGACAGCTAAGGTAAAGATTCTAGAAATTATTTTGTGCTCTCATTTATCATATTGCTGTTCATATTGATTTGAAGAGTTACACTGATGATCATGAATAAAAAAGCAAGATGGAGTGGCTTCCAGAGTCATTAATTTTTGATGGTCTATGAAGCACTTGCTTCTGGCTTACAGAGATCTGACTAGTTGTGTAGTGTTGGCTTTCTTTTTTGATTTCTGCTGCTGCATTGTATGCCTGTTTTCCTGCTTGTAGTCTTCCATGTATGTATACAACCACCCTGGGATGTTAAGTAACTGCAGGTTGGAGTTATGAATGGGAGGAAAAGTTGTCCCACACATCATTTTGTCTCTTCAGATGTTGTTTAAGCTCTTATGCAGCAAGAGAATCTTTGAAGTATAGGAGAAAGAAAAGCTGGACTATGAATTCAGATGTTTACGTAGGGTACTGTAGTTATGGAAGAACAGAAAGACATTTCTGCAGAAATGGAAAATAAAAAAATCACTGACGTTGAACTGGCCACACTAAAGAGTAAGGAAAAAGCTGAGACCTGAAGAAAGCTGATTTTATGGATTGAGAAAGGTAACAAAGTCTCACATACATGGAACACTGAAAGTGGAAAGATAAAAGGACGAATAAAAGAAGTCAGGACTAGGACCATGCTCTTTGCTATCTGCACTGTGTTAAAATATATTGTCAAAGTGGGTCATTGGAGTGCATTCAGATCACTGGTAATTCAGATTTCTGCCTCCATGAAGACATTTGAAAAATAGGATGGTTATTTCAAATTACCAGGTCAAAATCAGAAACTGAGAACAACAATGATACAGTATTAATCTGCTTTCTGGAGAAAGTAACTGGTTTGAGGTTCAGTGTTTTGGTCCTTTTTAGGTCAGAATGCACTGAGCTAGAATGTGGCTCTAAAGATGGGCATAAGATAACCTGAAATTTAAGACACAGAAATAAACTTGTGTCATATCACAGATTGAACTGATCATGGGATGAGAAGGTACAGGAGCTAACCATCATGTTAAAACCCACAAGAGTCTGGTTCTGAAGAGAACACAATGACTCTGAGGCTGTGAGAGTTGACTAGACAAGAAAAATAACATCATATAAAAGTCCGTTTCTCATTTAGGAAAAGAAATAAAACAACTCAACCCTAAATTTATTTTTTAGAGTTACTAGTGGATTGATTATCTTTAGGTCTTGGAAAGTCTTGGAAAATATACTTTTTTTTTTATAATCTATGAAGAAATTTTTAATTCCACAAATGCTTTATTTCAAACATGGAATTTTGTCTGTGCAGTAGTTTTCTGGGAAGTAAATATATCTTCTATATTAAAGAGGTCAGTTTTAGTTGCCACATTGCACTTAATGATGAGCTACCCCCTAATGTTTCAGACACGTGACTCCATTCTGTGATATATTCCTGGATTTCAGTTGCTCGACTGCCCAAAATGGAAGGGCCTTTCATGTGAAGGATGGATTCTCAATCCTTTTGGATGAGTTCTGAAATGAATTTTTTTAAGAACTGTGCAACGGAATAAATGTTGGAGAGGGCAGGTGTTTAACAGCATTTGTACAGCATTCCTTCCATAACAAAGCAAGCAGACTTCTAAGGCTGGAATATTGCAACGGTATATTAGGTCACTACTACTTTTTAGTCTTCCTGAGGTTAAAAGTTCAGTGTAAACTAATGGTTTATGTAGAGAAAGAATAAACATTCAGATAGGACCTGGTACTATGTTTTAACCTTCTTATCAAATTGTGTTTCTGCTTTCATTTCACTGTGATAGCTCTGGAATTCCTTTATGTCCTTGCCATCTCTGTGTAGTTTACTGTCTGTGTCTCTGCCATATAAAATTTCCAAAGTTATTTGAGATGTTATCCTTGTGTAGGTGCCTTCCTAATAGGCTTACAAACTCAATGAAACCCCAATGAAAAATTATCACTACATGTGAGTGCAGAAGAAAGTTGCTTTAAGATAATCTCCCTTCAGTTTCACAGTGTAAATTGTCTTTTGGTATTTTTCTTCCAGAGTTTTAAACTTTTTTGACATGACAGGTGTCTTACACAGTTGATGCTTGACAAAAAATGACAGTGAGAAAAAGGTTATCTTGCCTTCAATTTTTTTTGTTGTTGTTTTCTTTTTTTTTCAAAAAGGTGTAGCATTTCAACTAAATTTCGTTCTAGCTTTGTTTTCCAAAGGAAGGAAATTTCCCAATCTGTTTCTCTTATTTCAATTTTTCTTCTTCCAGGTGGGACTAAGATTATGTTCAGATTATCACTTTTTTCTCTTGTGACATCTGCTTAATAATCCTACTGCTAAGGACAGAAGATTTTTCTACCTTCTCATAGATTTGATTCTAAATCTCTTAAAAATCCTAAACATTACAGTTTCTGATTCTTGAGAACGTTTCATAGTAAATATTATCCTGTGAAAGCATCATTTACATTTAAAATTATTTAAACACTTACCAAAAAAACACACATATGTATAACAACAGCCAGTGATAGAAAGAATTATTTGTAGGGGAAGGTTATTTTAATGATGATATTAAAAGAGTTATATTGAAGGATGGCTAGTATACCTAGCACTGTGTGAAAGAGCAGTAGTAGATGACCCTCTCTTGTAAACATTCCTAACTGAAACTGATGTTCAGAGTGGTCCAGTTATGAAACACTGCCCCTAAATTATTGTCTCTCTGAGCTTTGCAGTTGACGTTTTATAGTAAGACACAGACAACTTCTTCAAAGTGACTTAAAGTCTTTGTGCTTTACATCAGAAACTAGTTGTTTTAAAGGACAAGTGTATTGACTGCAGTGAGAAGAGCTGCACAGGTGTGAAAAAAGGCATAGAAGACAAGAAGTAGCTAAATAGGCAAGGGAGGAGGAAGGCTATTGGCTGCAGGAAGTAGAAGAAAAAGAATGTGATGGGGAACAGAAACATAGCCAGAAGCAGAGTTGTTCAGAGCCTTGAAGTTTAGGATGAAGAGCCTGGACTTGAATCAGTTTCCTTTACCTTCCACATCAAAGAAGGGAGTGACATGATCCAGACAATAGGTGAGAAAGCCTTCATATTACAAGTTTCATGCTACATTAATAGGAAACATACTTAAAAAATGAGGCATTTAAGATAGAGGGAAAAATAAAAAAAGAGTATGGGCAAACTGGTCTGCAGGTAAGAAATATTAATTTGACAGTCAAACTGCAGTTTAGTTAGTAGCCATCTTTGTTTAGCACTGTGTTTGTGGCAAAAGCATACCTGCCTGAACAGTAATTTTGATCCAGAGTGCACAGTGGAGAAACAGATCCACATGACATTGATTTTATGATGTGAAAAAGCATGCAATGCACTGACTTTGGGAACATGGTGTGTTTCCTGTATAGTTTTATGCCCAGAACCAGAAATAGGAAATCTTTGAGAAATGGACACAGACTTCAGTTTTGTTTTACCAGCCACTGGCTTTTAGCAGGTCACCAGCTTTTTGTTTGTTTATTTGAAAGCAGCTTGAATTGCTCAAGGTGTTTCAGTTTGTCTGTGTGGTAGTGTGCCTTGCAGTGGAGTGATTCAAAATAGCTTACCGCCCAAAAAGCAACCCAATTGCAAGTTCGCAAAGCTCTGTGTGGGCTGCTTTTCTCTAGAGCAAAGTAAAGTAACATATTCTGCTATTGGAAGGCAGAACTCTGCTTCAGAGTTATTCAAGATGTTTTCTTTGCCCAAGTTAATTTCTGTCTTAGCTCTACTATCCCTGCATGGCAATCTGCAGTGTAGAAAACTCCAACAATAACTTTAAAATATGACTCAAGATGATAATAAGAAAAGTACTTCTTGAGACACAGATAGTTTGAATGTTGGCAAAATCTCTGTTTCATTATTTCATTCAATGGAGAGGATTTGCACAGGACATTTGGAAGGATCTCTCAAGCTGAATCAGAGATGGTAGTTATGAGTGGGTCAGAAGAGAGAGCGGTGGGTTAGAACCTTGTTTTCACAGAGTCTGTGTTGGTGCTGCCTAGTGAACATTGTGAGATGGGTCTGCAATTGTTGGAAGCTGACATTGTTTCCACTAAGAATAACAGACATTTCCAGCACTGAAAGAGATTTCCCTCGATCCAAAAGTAATCATATTTTAAAGGCTAGGTTTTGTACAGCCCTCTCTTTGCCCTATCTGATACATTTATGAAGACAAAAACCTACACAAAAAAAGCAAGAAAAGACCAAACACCACATCAACTAGTGGGCACGTATTCAGTTAACTGAAGACTATTTAATTTTGTGAACCCCCTCAGATAAGAGAATGCCTTCTCTCTGATGTCAAGCAGTGATTAAGAAAGAGTATGCTCATAATGGACCTGAGACTTTCCATAGAGAGGCCATGTTTACTAAAATATACGTTTGTGTGGGTGTGCTTAGCGAGTGTGCTCCAGGCCTTATTTGTTTTCCTTAGTAGCTAAGGAGAGTTTGGAGATGATGCCGTGATAGCTAGTTATGTTTCTTCCTACTTAGAACACTACACTGCACAGCAGAGAGAAAAGTGAGGGGTAAGAACCATAGATTCATTGAATGGTTTGGGCTGGAAAGGATCTTAAAGTCCATCTAGTTCCAATTCCTCTGCCATGAGAAGGGACACATTCCACTAGACCAGGTTGCTCAGAGGGCCATTCAACCTGTCCTTGAACACTTCCAGGGATGAGACATCCACCACTTCTTTGGGAAACCTGTTCCAGTGCCTCACAACCCTCACAGCAAAGAATTTTGGAAACATGTATGTATATCTTCCTTATCTTAGTATGAGTGTGTATATAATGTTTTATTAGTGTATAAAGCAAACATAATCCCAAAGCACAAGCAAAATGGCAGACTTGCAAAACTCATTAAAGTTTGCTTCCAGCTTAAATAGTAACCCTGCTGCCAGATACATACTGGGATGTATCTGGCAGAACGGTTGTTTGTTAATGTTTAGACAGTGTTTTGTAGGTGGAACTCTTTTATTAAGTGTTGAATATTGTCACTGTTACTTATGTCTTACTGTTATGTGTGACTTTATGTACAGCTAGTCAGGGGGATCTAGCAGCAAAAAATAAATTATTCCATTTGTATTTTCATACAACCCTGATAGAGAACTTTTCAGTGTAATGTATTATTTCTAATGCTTAATTCCTGTTTGCTCTGAATTTTTAAGGATTTTCTCTGACAGAAAACACATCTTTTCTTCATCCTGGCTTTTGTATGGTTCAACACCTTTGCTCAATCATCCCACAATTCCATTGCTGTTAACACAATTGTTCACTGGGCTATGCTTCAAACTTGATCTGTAGAATGAGCTGAGGTGAAATCACCTTCTTTGATGTTTTGGGAAACCATTTTCAGGGCTAACTCATCCCTGGAGTTATCTTTTGTCATATTTTGTGATATTGAAGTATTAGAACAAAGTTAAACCTGTTTTTGAAGCTCCCTATATTACCAGGAATAATGATTCATGTAAATTTACACTCAGAGACCTGTATTTGCAATTGTAGTGAGAGTGAGATGATAGCTCAAAGCATAAATGGGATGGGTACAACCACCATCTGATATATGGCTAATTGGTGGAGGAATACTGAACGAAAGCTAAATCAGCAGAATTGTTTATACACACATAGAATGTAAAAGAGGAAAAAAAAAAAAAAAAAGAGAAAAGAAGCTCTGTACTCCAGTGCTTAGTAAACTCTGTGTTTCCTTACCCATACCTACATGTGTAGAAGCATTTTCTTCCCTGGTGCCCTGCTGCACTTGCTTATCCCAGGGAGGATTAATGATACGGTCTTATTGATATGCTAATACTGATGGGTACCTGAAAGCATCCCCATCTCTCTGCCCCTCTGTTCTCACTGTCTGCAAGTTTGGAACCTGAAACTCCTTTGCACTGTGGAGGATATCAAGGAGAGCACAAGTCGGTTGTGAAGGATGGGTGCAATTTGTGAAGCACTGCACACAAAGACATATATGTACGTGTGTGTAGATGAAAATACATATCTATCTGTCTGTCCATCTGTTTGTCTGCTATATCTTTATAGTCATAGGTTTGGTTTTTTTTTTTCTTTTTTAATTAAAATACACTTCATAGAATTTTGCTGATGTTTACAATTCCTATGATTAAACTAAAAAGGGTTGCTTGAAAACAATATTTCATGGTGGTTGGACTCAGTAAATATAGTCACTGTTGCTATGTCCTGATCTAAATATCAAGGCACCATTTTTCTTCCAGTAGCATCTTGGGTGTTTCAGATGTTTGAGGTCCTTCCTTGTGTGAGTGAAGTTATTTTCCCAGGCATACTGAAGTACAAGTGCAAATTTCCATAAAATTTAAATAAGGTATTTCCTGTAATAATGAATAATTGTGGCTGCTTTCTGGTCTGCATTGTAATTAACCATGATCAGACTTGTTAGGGAGAGATATTGCTCCTGTTATAATTTGGCAAGCTACTGTGATTTTGCCAGCTTAAACAAACTGTAGCATTTACTTGCAGAATCACAGGGAAAAGATGTGCTTCTGCTGCAGTAGTTTCTCCTTAAAATCAGAGGAATAAACTGATAGCTAGGTATGAAAAACCACTGGTGGTACCAATAGCTATTCAATTTTTTGTAGTTTGTGATGATGCTTTCCCTAGGAGCATTTGTAATATTGTATGGTGTGATAGTTGTGAGTTAGTTAAATCTGGCGTTGTGGCTCAGAAAAGAGAAAGTGACCCTTTTATCTTTTATTTAGCAGATATTTCTGCAGGGCAAATCTCAATGGAAAAAAAAATAAGGGGGCAGGGGAAGCGAAGGGAGGAAGCACAAACAAAATCAAACCCAGAACTGTAGAGGAGCCATAAAAATAGCCCTAAATAAAAAATACTTCTTTCTTAAGAAACAGCAAGTGACCTTGTACTCAAATACAGATGCTGCTTGCACTAAAATGATCTCTATGGGCTCAGTAGCACTGTATCTGGACACTTGGTCAGCCTCTGTTCCTCTGTCTTTCTTTTTGTGTTAAGAACTGTTCAAAACATTACTGTCTAGTTACTGCGGTGTCTTTCATTTAGATTCTGTTTATTGACTAAACCACAAGGATTCCTGCCCAAAGTACAGGCAGCCTACGCTTGAATGATTTTGATTTTCTAACATCAGCCCTGGGGTTTATTTGAAAAATGTACATACACTGCAGCTTTAACAAGTCAAGTGACTGCATGATTTTGACCATGGATTAAAGTATATCTGAAGATCATTAAATTAAAAAAAAAAAAAAAAGGTGGTGCAGGGAAATAAATGTAGTAGTCATTGTACTAGTACTGTGCATGTGTGACACATGTTTTTTGTCTTTTCATCTTCTACAAGAGCCAGAAAGTTTCCTGCCGTTCTCTTTCCAGCTATTGACAAATGATTGCCAGATGTGAGATTTTTGCTGTGCTCTTTCCCCTTCACAAACCTGCAGTGATGGGATATTCGATTCTCCCTTGCCCATTTCATCTCCTTTCCACATCTGCCAGAGACACACAGGCTATACATCCCTACATGAGAGTTTAAAGTTTATTCAGCTCCTCCACTCCCCAATAAAACAGTTAGAGACAACAGAATGAAGTCCATGTGACTCTCCATAAATCTCAGTGCATTTCAGAGTAGGTTGTTTTATTTTTTCATTTGTACATATCTAGGCAAGTCTGCTTTATTATTTGGTCTGTATTTCACATATAAACTTATATAAACATATATATATATAAATATATAAATATATAAATATATATATATATATGCATATGTCTATATGGAAAATGTAATGTTGGTTTGAGACTCCTCAGGAGTTCCTGCCATTGTCACATTACATGACTCTCTCCTCCTTCTGAAGCTGAAGCTAAAACATAACATTTTAGAGGATTGTCTGAAAAAGTTATTGAAACGAGCAGCTAAAAGAAACTCAGTGATGATATCTTTGCTGTGAAAGATTTTAAAACACTTTAAAAAATATAGATGGAAAAGAGTGTGTCTGTTACAGACTGTTGATTATGTGTTACCTCTCACTTTCCTGCAGTTTTACCACTGGATTTCTAGGAAAATTCTGAGACTTTCCTTCAAAGTAAGTTTTTGTAATCTAAGGGATGAACTAATTTTTATCTTAGCAGAAATAACTCTGGAGTGACCACACACATAATCAGAATCATGTACAAAAGTTTTCTGGCACTGCTATCTACAGTTTGTATTGATAGGGGTTATTTTTCCCTTCCAAGTCTGCTTTTACATATGTCTAGTTAATGGAAAAGGAAAAAAAAGAAAAGGAAAAAACCCAAAACAAACATGACACCCCCCAAACAAAGAAACAAACAAAGGAACAAAAACAGGGAGAGAGACAGAGGAACAGACTTTCCAGCTCCTGACCTTCCTATCAGGTGGGCTAACACAGGTGGCCTTTCTGTTTTAAGACTACACTTTTGGCAAACTGAGCAGATCTTCGGTCCCTGACACAGATCAGCAATTTCTTTTTAATTAGAAAAAAAAGTCAGTAGAATGTCTGCCATATGTGCTCAAAATAGTGGATGGAATTTCAGGAACAGAGCAGACTTACTCGGGCTTTAATCTTAAAAATGCAATACACTTGCTGTTTTGTTATTCCAAGGTTGTAGTTGTACAGTTGTTTCCATTTCTGCCTATGCCTTTTAAGAAATGATGGTGTGATCTCATCTTTAGCATGTTCAGACTCACTATTTCACTTTTGCCCCTTCTAAGATGTCTAGATACTTCCCACAAAGAAAAATACCTGAAAGTTGTGAGAAGGAAACTGTAGGGGATAATTGTCTTTCCACTGAGCAAAACAGAACACAAAACCCAATCTGAATGTGACTAAAACTTTTTAAGACTAGGTTTTTTGCATTTTGCTTTTGAAGATGTGATAGTGAGACAACATTGTGGGTTAGAGATCACTGGCCATGTGCTTACCATTTAAATTTCTCGTTTATTATTTTTTTCCCCTTTAAAGAAAGGACAAGTTATTTTTGAAGGACCATAGAAAACTTCACACCTTGAAGATCAAGGCAAACAGTTGTCTGTCTTCTCATGAAACAATCAGGCTTGAAACTCCAATAGGAGGAGATGAGACAGAATGCTTCACCTAATTTGTCCTTACTAATGCTCTGACCGGTTTCTCATGTCTTCCTTCTTCTTTCACCATGGTTACTTGGGGAGGTAGAGAGGTGCTAAGCAGTGGAGGTGTCATCCGGTCTGTGCACTGAGGGAACGTCCTTCAGAGGACGACTTGTCACTAGCCGTCAAAGAAGAGAGTGGCTTTGTGGTCTCTGAACATCTGGCAGCGCTGCACAGGAAGCTGAGGGGGTGTCATTAATTGTGATGAAATAATTTAAACCATCAGGAATAAATGAGGCTGTTAAGCTAAGTTCAGATTCCATTTGCTGAGCACATGTGTCTAGCAGCCTGTGTGCAGTTAAAAAAAAAAAGAAATGAGTTATATTAGCTTGTGAGTAGAAGTGAAACAGATACTGTAAATGAAGTGAGTTACAGTGTGATGACATCATGTAGAACAACATTCAGAGGGTGAGTTTTGTAAAATCAGCATGCAGGAAAGTGGCATGTTACTTTGATAAAGTTTGCTTAAGATCACATTTGATGATGATGGGTAAAGCAAGCAACGGTTTGGTGCATGATTTGCAAAACTTACCTAGCCGTTTCCAAACAGAAGCCTATCTTGTGAACAGAACTTTTGCCTACAAATTTTAGGACAATTTATCCATTTTTCTTTTCATATCAGTCTGATACATTTGGAACTGGGTCATGGCAGAGATACTTAAAAATAAGGGCTTGGGGACCCCTGTGCAGAGAGATGCTTTTGAAATTTTGTTAGCTTCTTTTTTTTGAAGATGGAAGGGGCATTTATTGACATGATAGTGTCCTTACTTTGTGTTGACCGTCCTAATAAATTAAGAAATTTGACCGCATCAGATTTCAGGGAAGTAAGTAATCACATAACTTTGGACTGGTTGAAAAACAAGCAGAGGAGTGTTGGGTAAAAGGTCTCAGTTTCCTTTTTACTTGAATGTTCCTTAAGTAAAGAATTATCAGTGTTGATAAACATACAGACAAAATGGCTGTACAAAGGTAAATTATTTTAAATAGTTTTAAATGCAAATGCACTTGTTTTTAAAAATGTGCAGACACAAACTGACTTTTTCTGAGCAGTGACCTAAGAAAGGAGAAATGGTTTAAAGTGATAGTTGTGGGCATCTCTGTAGTTAAGAAAGTTCACAGATTTACAGATTTATCCCAGACAGATTTTTGGCATCTGGAATAGTGCTGCAAGAATCTAGCTGAAGGTAGGACACACAGCCAGAGGTTACAGCCCCTGCTTTGACTATCGTCAAATCAGCACATGTACTGGTAGGCTGCTTGCAGTGATACAGCTGGAAGGCTGCTTTAAATTCTGACTGTTACCAGCAAATTATTGTTGGGTTTTCTTCCTTCAAGCAGAAGAGACCATGGGTACATGATTGGGACTTTCTTCTGCCTGTATTACAGTCAAGCTTCTAAAATTGTGCTAACTTTTGTGTTCCATTGTCCAGTTGCCTGTTTGTAGAATCCCAGTTTTCTTTGCTCAGTTCCTGTTTGGAATCGAGAGTGCTATAATATCTGAGTTCATGAATTTCCAGTGGATGAGTTTTGATTAGATAGGTCTGGCATCACTGATAAACTTCTCCATTTCCCTTGAAGGAGTCAGGGTCGAAAATTGTAATTAGAAAATAGTCCTTTAAAAAAAAAAAAAAAAAGGTTATTCTTTTGGCCTTTAAAACTATTTTCAGTGCTAAAATCAGATGTATTTTGTGTGAGTCACTTATATTGTCTTGTCTAAGAGTGCCCAAACAGGATGCAATGGTGCAAAGTGATATTTGGTCACAGGAAAGACAGTGTATGGAACACCAGTGTTTGTAGACTATAAACATCTCATTGCATACCCTGTAGGTGAAATAATTGGTTATTTTAGCATAGAAATACAAAGCAAATGTTTGTGATAAAAAGTATTTATACCTCTTAGACTGAAAATACAGCTTTGACACTAAAGATTTTAAAATTTGCAGCATTTTAAATTTTTTAAAATTCTATACCAGTCCTTCCTTCTGCCTGCAACAAGAAATCAATGTATTTATCAGCAAATTTAGGCTTTTATCGGAGCAGTTTGTAGGATGCTGTGAAACTGTTAAAGTGCATGGGAGCAAGAGTCAGAAAGTGAACACCTGGGCCCTGTAAGGAAACTGGCTGAACACAGCCTGGGTCCTTGAGGTGCTCAGCACTTTCAATCCCTGTTGATATTACAGGTAAAATGGAAAAATGGTCCATGTCAGATTAAGGAATCTTAATATGTGCTTAACTGCAGGCCAGTGAATTTGAAAAGTTTGGGTTTGGACAGTTCAAATATTACCAGTATTTTTAAATGAAAAGCATGTTAAATATCTTTTCCCTAGAATGCTTCAGTAGATGTAGCATAGGTTGTAATTCACTTTGAATAGATTTGAAATATTTTTGCTGTCATGCAGCATGTAGTCTTGCACTCATGTCATGTAGTTTGCTGACATGAATTTGCAGAAAACAAAAAGAAAAATTTTGGTTTTAGAAGTTTCTGCCATATCTAGGATACTAGAATTCTCTACCCATCCTTTCAAAATAACTTCTTCCCTTTGCAAGGGCTCTGCAACCCCTGCAATTTACATCTAGCCTTCTAGACTGTCACTCTCCTTCTGCCTAATCCCTGTCATACATCAGCCACATTTGTTTTCATCCTGCTTGAAGCTGTGAGAAACAATTCTTTAGTGATGTCACTAGAAAATTAATAAATAAAAACTTTGTGTTTCCCAGATTAGTTTCTTTGAGCTAATATACACTGAGAGATATTTCTGTGGAATACTCTGTGTTGTAGATTGCTTAAATAATTGAGTTAAACTAAGATGGAGTAGAGGATGGGTGAGAAGGAGCAAAATAACTACAGGATAGTAGTTATAAAACAGATAGTGCTGCAGACAGTGCTAAAACTTGGACTAAATCTGGAAGTAAATCCAAAGAATGGGAGGTGAGGATGGCTGTACTAGATGGACGTAAATGTTAGTGTGTTAGCTGCAGTGTAATGCAAACTCCTCAAATTATTTTAGTATTTATAAAATAATATTTTAAGGAATCTATTTTCTCTGACAGAAATAAACATGCCACGCCCTCATTCTGAAATCCTGTTAGGCTAAAATATATTCAGAGGTTTAAATTGAACCCATTTTGTGCATGGAAGATATATGTGCTTTTAAGTCAACGTACCTTGTTCTGTAAAGCTGTTGTGCAAGGTTTATGATATAATAGCACAAATATTGTGATTATCAAACAGGTTTTCATGCTGTATTCTTGTGATCCGTTAGGGTCTTTTTGTTTGTCAATTCTTATAACAGAAATCTGAAGAAAGTTGCTCGAACTTCTGCATAAAACATCTACATGCTCTACTCTCAATTACAGTTAGGTATTTTTTTTCTTTCCTAAGATGGGAATTGTACTCTTTTAACCCATTGTCCCCTGCCTCATTAAGTACAAATACCCTCCAGACACTGCTTTCTCAAGGCACATCAAAGTTTATTATAAATGCAGCTCAACATTTGTGGGCAGTGCTGTGTTGTGCTGCTTTGGTACAAAAAATATTTCACTCGCATGTTAAGTTTATTAGATATTCCTTATGTAAACCAAAGAGGTGTTCTTTGATGTTCAGAAAAATCATGGTTTTAGCAACTAACCATAAAATCACTGGTTAAGCTGTGCAAGAAACTTCCCTCAACTGCTGCATTAGTTGGTTACAGAGTTCTTTTCATTGCTGGAAAAAACAATTAACTAGAAAACAAAATACATGAATCTGAGTAACTGAGAGGTCCACAGAACTTCTCTACATTTGGCACCAGCACTTAGGCTCACTCAATTACAGGTTTGGAATACTGCAAGGACTGGGGCCTGACTTTAAACAAGAGAGCTAATGGGTGCTATACAGCCCTGATTGCCCTGCACAAGGCATGTACTAATTTCAGTGTCATTTTGGAAACCAAGCAGTTGTGAAAACCAGACCAATAGGGTTTAATCCCCATTAAAGAAATAAAAATGTTTCTGGGTGCCATTTCAGTGGCAGCTAGTAGGGAAAAAAACAGTGTCACATTTTTTCTTGATCCCTGTATGCTTTGTCTGTGTGTCTGATTACATCCTTACAGTGCTATGCTACCATGTGTATTTATTTTCTTTGGAGAAGAGGTTTGAAACATTCTGTTTTCTATGGCATCAACAGGTATCACAAAACCCATGTGATATACTCAGAAATATTGTTTTTATCAATTGAGCAGTTAGTGTCTGTGCTAAAAAATAAAAAATGGCTGGCCTAATGCTATTTAAAAAAAAAAAAAAAGTAGCTACTGGAAAATTTAAGCAGAGAGGCTGTTGCATCTGCATCTAGATTTTCTTCAATAAAGCAACTTTTTAGTAATGATCTCTCCATTAGCACCATCTTTATTACTGAAAGTATGTCTCATTTGTATTTGTGAATCAAGATGAAGATTTCTGAACAAAATGTCCATGAGTTATTTGTTCAATGTTTTCCTAATGAGAAAAAGAGGATAATAAAAGCACATCCCAATAAGGGTACAAATTCATTGTAGTATTTTACGTAGACTTCTGTTGAAATACCTTAGGCATGTCAATGAAACAAAGCACAAATTTTTCAATTAAGCTATGTAGACAAATCTGAATCAGATTTCATCTGATTTCTAGAAGTTAGTTGTTATTCCGCCTTTACTGAAATTGAAATATATATCTAGTAGAGCTGAGGTTTACAGTGAGGAAGCTAGAATGTCATAAAGAGGAAAGAAATGGGGTTGACAAAGTGGCTTTTGTTAGATCTGTGATTAAAAGTTAAATAATTGGATATCACTGCTAGAACTGGGAAAAATTAATCAAGATTATAATAATTATTTTAAGAAAAGGTGAAAAAAAAATGGAAAGAAGTCTATCATTTGCCCACATAAACCTCTTTCTTTCCTTTGAACCCACCTGGTTTTCAATTTTTTACGTGTTTTCAAAGTTGAATAGATGTGTATACTTATTTTGTATGGTGCTTCAGTTATGTTCCTTAGGTAGACTTTCTTATACCTGCAGGTGTGCTTTGTTGCCTAGAAGGGAGGTTTGAGGGAGCAGGTAAACCAGGATGGATAGGTATCAAAAATTATTGTCTGAAGAGATGGCTGTCACTCTGTCACAGCGTGACAACAGCCATGACATATCTCTCCATCGTTTTGAGATCTGTGAGTTGCCACCAGTAAGAGACAGAGACTCATTTAAGCTGAAATTGTCTAAGGACAAGGTTTTCTCTTCATAGAACCATAAAACGTTTCAAGTTGGAAGGGACTTGTAAGGATCATCTGATCTAACTCTCTTTTTGCAAGAAGGGAGACTAGTCAATAACCCGGGATGCGCTACTTGGGGCATGCTTTTGGGATCCTAAGGTAGCTAGCTGAAGGGGATCTGCATATGATTTTGCATTTCAGAGGTGGGTGATAGCTGCTAAATTTTGCAAATGTCTGACTTTGAAGATGGAATTATGTAAACACTCTTCATGAATTATAATGGGAGTGAGGCAACATGATTTTTTTGTGGTTTATTTTTTGTTGCTTATTTTATTGATTTCATAGTGGATTGCTTTTATTTATGCATTTATTTTCATAAATTACCAGGTAAGAGACAGTGGATAAGCAGATGAAACAAGATCAAAGATTAAGTCTGAAGGCCTTAGGGTGAAACTAAATTCTTTAATGCTGTATTCGCTTGTGTAGCTGCAGAAACCACACAGTGTTCTTTCTGCTCTTTTCTGTGCTGTACAAGGAGTAATGAGGAGTAGCCCAGAGTCTCCAAAACTGGAAACAAATGTCAGTGCTGGATGCTGTTACCAGCTTGCGTAACTGAGAGCATTAATATAGAAATAAGTTTAACTGCTTTTTAAAAATGTTGTTTTTTTTTTTAATTTGTTGTTATGACTGTTTTCATTATTTGTATTACAGTGGTGCATAGGAGTTCCAGCTATGGGCCAGGAGTCTGGGTATTGAACAAACATAGAACAAACCTTATTCTTCCAATGAGTCAGTCCTGGGATGGGATGCTGCAAGTGCTGTAAATCTTCATCCCAACAATTTGTGACAATTTATCAGGAACTGTATATGCTCACTGATCCAGAATTAAGCAGAGAACATCAAAAGAAGTGTTGGAGTGTTATTAGCTAAAATTGCATGTGCTTGATTCAATTTTCATTTTGCTATGCACGTTATTTTGAAATTTATTTTGTTCTGTCAATGATAGCCAAGCAGGAAGATGTTGAGGAAGGAAACTAGAAAGGAGGCAATACAGCTGAGTTTTTGGATGTTTTTGGAGATTTCCTGGTCATCAGTTGTAGTATAAGGTGGTTCTGTTTGTTTTATTCACACTGAAATTTAGTAAGCATTTAGGAGATCTATGAGAGCTATTTCTTATCAGATAACAGAGTCTGCCAGCAGAACCAAGTACTGCTAAGAAGACATAGCAAAATGGCATCAGAGGCATGTGACGCAACTTTGTAGGCAAAACCAGAACTACTTCTGCAGGCAAAATAGAATCTGATGTACACTTGGGAACAATAAGATGCTTCCTAGCTTCAAGTGTACAGTGAGGAGATGAGATGGATGTTTACTTTAAAAATTGTTGACTCTCGGGTTTAAACAAGTGAAATCTCTACCTTAATGTTTGGTTTGTATCTTGTTCTCTCCGTAGTTTATCTAGTAACAGTGACTCACTGTATTCAATAAACTCAGTCAATATATGCAGCATTTTTTATACCTTATAATTACTATATGACCTAAAAATATGAAATGTGGTTTATGAAGATCTGATAAATCCAAAAGTCTTTTAAAATCTGAACATGTTGATGCTGTGACTAATACTATTCCCCACAGAACAGCCTATGTTTTCCTTTGTATGGAAATTTTGGGAGAGGTTGGAGAGAAGTTATGATACTAGAACCCACTAGGTCAAGTTATTCAGACACAGATTTCATCCATTGTCATGTATTTCTCATTCACATGGTTGTGAAATATCAAATCATTTTGGCAGAGACCTGCTCTGATTTACAATCATTATAAAAATCTGAGAATCTATCAAAACCATATTTCTAGCTGTAGCAAAATATATATTTACATTATAGTCTGTCCAGCATAAGTAATGTCAGCAATATTACAGGGTACATCTTATTCCAGCTAACAACAGTAGCTTTATCCAAATTCAAATCAGAGGTACAGTGTAAATACAAATCTAAGTTTTATGTCTTGCAGTGGTAAGCCAGTCATATTATGGTTTAAAAAAAAAAAAAAAAGTTTGCCTTTATGTGTGTATATCACAACACTTCTTGCAGATGCAGTTTAGGTTATTTTTTTGTAGCCAATGACTAATGTCAATTGACAATGTCAAATACGTTTGCATTTTAACTGTAAGCATAGAAAGTGCAATTTTTATAGTCTGTTCCTTTGTGAAACTACCTGTGAAAATACCCTAATCAAGAGAAAGAGTTGAACCCTTTTAGATAGTCCTCTGTAATCCTTTCCACAGCAGGACATTGACTTGGCTCAGGGCAGTGCACAGAAAGATAGCTATAATGATTGTAGCACAACCTAACTTTCTAGTAAAAACAATAGCAAAATTTAATAGGATGTGATAATTTTTCTCACTGGTTATTGACTAAAAACTCATAATTGGGCTAAAATTACATGGTATGGCAAGTCAGTTATATGCCCTTTGGCTAACAGCTGCTAGAAATGTCTTCACTCCTTAACCTTCCTAGTGCTTACTTGCTAAAGGTTATGTTTCTTAAAGGAGCAATAATGCTCTTTACACCTCTTAGACTGAAAATCATTACCACATTAGACAAATATAAGCAAACTGTCTAGCCCAGATAGAATAGTTTTCTGATGATATGTGCTTGATGTTTCATGTAGATGATGCTTCAGTATTTTTTAATATCAATTTTGTTCTCATCTGGGTGTGACAATTTTACAAAGCTCAAGTTCTCATTCCATCATGGTAAAGTCTTTTTGAGGATGTTTCTGTGCATACTTTGAAATCTGGGTGGATGATCTGACTGAGTGTTTCTGTGAGCCTGGTAATCTTGGGTTCTACTTATGATTTACACTGTAACTGTCAATCTAAAGTGCCCCTAGAATTTGTATTTTAACAATACATAATACCTGTACAAAATTTCACCACTGGAATGTTATAAAAATTAGTTATGTCATTTTCAGTGAATTAGGAGCTTTTGATTTAAAAAGAAAAAAAATGCAGCTCTAGGGAAAGTCATTGCTGAAAATAGTTTTGAGGAGTCTGCTTGGGTTAGATGGCAAATCTTGTTCAGGAAGGTGGCCAATAATATTTAGAAGAAATACAAATTTGATATCTACTATGCTAACATACCTTTGTACACAGATTATCAATACAGCACATACAAATTCAAATAATCTGTTAGTTTTATCACAGTGTGTAATTATTTTCTTACATTTCGAGATCTGTTACATAGTAATTATTTCTTCTTAGTATTTTTGACCTGAAGATAATAGGAGGTACATCTCTATGATGTGACAAAAGCACACATGCACACAGGTTAAGAGAAGGAGGGATGAGAAGAGAGAAAGAGAGGGAAGTTCAATAGGAGACCTAAGTCAGATCAAGGGGATGCCAAAATCACTAGAAGGAAAGAAAGCAGAAAATTTAAGATGAGGTAAAAATTAGAGTAACATGTAAAAATCAGAACCCAAGAGCAAAAGTACATCTCCTGATGCAAGTGTCCAAGAACACTACAGTGAGATAATATATAACTTAAAATGAAATTAAATAAATTAGAATCCAATTAAAGCAAAATGAATATGTAAAAGAAATGTGAATCTCCTGATTCTAAAAAGTGGAATAATATATCCCTGAAGAAGAAAATAAAGTGAAGTGAAATCCATAGTCATTATGAGGTTACCAAGTGATACAAATAAATCTATAGTAATTAAGATTTCCACATATTAAAAGTAGACCCGTATATTTGTGTTTCTATGAAGCATTACTCATACAGAAGAATAAGGTCCTTAGCACAGACAAATACTGATAATAAGAATGCATAAAGCCTTGAGATCTGTACTGTTATCTAAGTGTATAATGTTAAATATGTTTTTAAAACTTCACAGTATTGAGGCCAGGATATATAAAAACAAAGTAAAAAAAGAAAAACACCATAGCAGATTTGCCAAATATATGACATCAGAATAACCTGTATTAAAATTGTGTATTCCAAATTTATTGTTCAATTTCAATATAAAATGTGAAAGTAAGGCTGGATTCAGACAGTTTTTCTTTATTTTTTTAACAAATTTACAGTTATCTGTGATGTTATGTTTTGGCTTACGATCTACTAGATATCACAGGTGCTAATTGTAGAAGAACAACAATGCTGTGGAAAACCAACATGCATGAGAAAGGATTACAGATTAAAGCCTGCTTGGATTTAAAGCATGTGCTTATGCATGTGTTTTCTGCAAATCATGAAAGCCTGCTGCTGTATGAAATGTGAGTTGAATTTGCAGCATACATGTTGTATGGCAGATTTTGAAAAGCCAGTATAAAGCCTCTGGAAATCTAGAGATGCTGTAGAAAGTGCTGCCGTAGTTTTATTGCACATTGTGTGATATGCATTTCTGCTGCCAGTTTCTACACCCTCACATTCCCCTTGAGCTGAATTTTGATTGTGCTGCATTGCTATGAATGACTTTAAACATGGCAGAAGAATTAGTCATCTCAGTCTGTAAACTGTAATTCCCAGGAAGACCATGAATGGTTTGGGCAAATCATGGAAAACCGTCTTCACTTTTGGTGGTGTTTGCTTTCTGAAAATCAAAAGCAATACAATGATAGTTAGGAAGACCAAGAGAGAAAAGTCCTTTGCTGGACTTTAATTGGCAATCTGTGTGTTCCATCTACTTCAATGAAAAACATCATGTGGGCTATTTTTGTATATTCATGTAAGTATCATGCTTATGACTTCCATGGGACTTTATGATAACTAAAGAAAAAGAATGTGAGAATTCTTGTTTTGGATCATTTTTATTTGTTTATTTGGAGGACAACCATATGGCAAATGCAGTTGTTTCCCAGTAGACAGCTCCAATTGTGTACAGATTCACAAAGCTTGAGGAAAGAATTGGATCCGTTGTTGAAAGGGTCACAGTGTGTAGCTAGTTAGCCAGAATTCTGAAGAGTAAGGGAATCATTAGGAGTTTGACATTCAGGGCTCTAATTGTGGTTTTGAGTATTAAGTTAAAGGATCAAAAAGTGATATTCTCCTTGGACCATCTGGAGTTATTCAGGCCAGCAGTAAATGTTCAGCAGATTTAGGACTGTTGTTAACTTTCTAACATTGTTTTCTGTGGAGTGGTTAGTGTTTTTTTGTTGGTTTTTTTTTCCCTCTGTTTATTCAGGGGTGGTCTTCAGGTCAGTAATAGTAGGTGCTTCAAGAAAATATTGGTGTTTTGGGACAGTGACATCATTTCTGTTGTGTGTGGGCAAGCAAGAGTGATAGTCCTTTGCTTTCCTCAGTGGGAGAAATCAGCAAGTATGGTATGGGCAGAAGGTCAGTTGTTCCCAGTCAGAAAGTGCTGACCCTTTGCAAGCTCATCAACATGACTTTCATTTGTAATGACTGTGCTTAAATAAGTCTTTGTTCATTAAAATATGCAAGCAAAGCTGGTTGTTCTTTCCATGAATAGTGAGATGCTGATTTAATGAGGAACAGCAAAAGGATGTATGTGGAAGCTTGCCACTGTTCAGAATGGTGGGAAAGTGCCAAGGTGAGCAATGCATAGAACAGATGTGGTGATCTCACTTCTCCAAAACCAGTACGAATTAAAAGCATTTGCTACAGAGTTTGCCTAATCCTCTACTGTCTTTCCTTCCCCCTTATCCTGTGCTTCATCCCAATCAGATCTCATCCCCCAGCACTAAATCCAGCATAGAGGCTTTGATCTTGCGACCCAGCCAATCTAAAATGAAGTTTGCATGCAGACACATTTCAATCACTCACACGATCACTGGTGGCTAACTGTTGTTAAATCGTGATTATTGATTCTCTGCTTTTGCATTATGTGGGTGAGGAAATACGTCCTGTTGGTTGGAGCTCCTCTAACCGCTGTTCTTTTCATGAAATCTCCGTGGTGGTGTTACTCACCCTGCATTACAAGGTGTTTGGTTTGACTGAAATGGCTAAATTAACATGAATTGTTGCATTTAATATACTCAGAATGGGTAAAAAATGTCCATTGCACTTGTGCCTGAGTTGGCTAAGAGGTTAACTACTGAGAAGTAGTGTACCTGCAAGAACAAGCCTGGTGTAAAACTTTGTCCAAGGCAAATATACCTGTGTGATATATGTTAAACTTTACTGAGGAAATGTTTCTACACAAATTATGCTGTCAGACAAAAAAAATGCACACTGCATAAACTTTGATTGATTCAAGACTGTCCAATTAATTTGGTTCAAATTATGTTCAGGCAACCATTTTGTTACTGCTGGTTTTGCTTTTGGGTCATATTTATAGTTCTGTTTTAACAGAACTGGCCCGAAACTTCACGTACAGAAATCAAGGAATTAATACTGGCACTGACTGTAGGTGAGAGTGACCCACAGTATAAAATACAGGGTTATTCTTTTATCCAGGAAAAAGGGGGAAAAATCCCCAACCCAAAAAAAACAAAGAAACACCAAAATTTAAAAAAAAAATATATATATATAAAAAAATAGGTCATCTCACCAGACTTTGTGTTTTAGCTTGGAAGGACGATGAACCAAAAGAATCTAGATGGAAAATTTGTTAAAAATAAAACCTGAAGGACTGAAACAAAACTGCAATTCTAATAACATTTTATTAGTGCCTGGGAGCCCGTGCCTTTGCTACAACCCCCTGAATGTTTTATTTTTGTTATAATTACAGTATCTTGCCTGCACTTTGTCCCTCTGATCCTTTGTTAAAGCCCAGATCACTATGTGCAGACTGTGCTTGTAGGTGTGATTTATTGAGTGACAAGTAGCTGTAGGGTAGAACACACGCCTCTGTACCTGAGTAAAGTATTAGACATCACAGAGCTGGGGGGGCGAGAGAGAGAAGAAAAGCACAGAGCAGTAACACAGCAGCTCCTGGATACAGATCAGACAAGAGGTTCTGCCACAAATCACCTAGAAACATGTCAGACGCTGCATGTTTGTTGTTTTACACTGAGGGCACAGCCGTAGTCCAAAAGTATTGATTCTTTTCTTTGTACAGAGACAGAAACTGTCAGCTCTAGCAGGCTGACCTTGGTATGGCTCAGACAACTATTCCCCACCCTGCCTACCATATGAACCCCACAGGAAAAGTCCAGGCAAGATATGCCAATGTCCGTTTCACATAAACAGAGAGAAACCCAAGCCTGCCGAAACAGCTCCCGTCTCACCCTCCAGAGGTCTACGGTAGCAGTTCTGCACCACATTCCCTGTGACAGAGAATTTGATATTTTTCCACTTTTTCAACATTCAAGAAACATTAATTCTACTTAGTCATTCAGGAATTCAAGAACTGTCTACTGAAAATAATAACAATGATAGTAACAATAACAATAATAATAACAACTAATAACAACAACAACAACAATAATAACTTCTACTTCTCACAAAGAAAAAGCACTGGCATTGTTTTTTATGGGCCTGGTGTGAAGAGTGAGAAACAAGCTTACTTTGCGTTAATCACAAGCAGAAATATTTTAATACAATTGTAATTGTTTGTGTTAGTATAGTAAAATGACCCAGACATATTGTACATATAAAAACATGACCGTACTTATGGGAAATATTTGAGTTGACTTCAAACATTCTTTTGAATATTCTTATATATTTCAGTGCAGTAGAGTTCTGTGGTGTCTTTTTCAAGGCTTCACTGTTTTACTGGTATTATTTCCCTCCTCTTAAATATCTTTTCATGTCCCCTTCCCATCCCAAAACACCCTCATTGATTCCATGATGAGCAGAAATCACTATTAAGGAATAGTGTCCCTATTTAAAAGGTTAACGACTAAAAAATTTGACTCCAACAAGTGTATGTGGTTTGATATCTGTGAAAGTAGAGAAGTTCTGTAAAGCCTTAATCTATCTGTAGTTATCTTCTTCATCCAAATTTTAATATAGCTCCATGTTCTGTCGTTCCACATCACCAGGTTGCATCATCTTTTGGTGAATGATTTTTTGCTATTGTAGCATATAGAGTATAAAACTCACCATAGATATCTTAGTTAATCCTATTTTTATTTAAAATCCCACCTTAAAACACAATGCAGTTGGTCCTCGGACTATTTAATAACTTGAGCAGTATTTGCTTATCTATATTTAAGGTACTTTATAGAACAGAGAGAAAAGTGCTGTGTAAGAACATTTTACTTAAATTTACTTCAATACTTTACTTGTGCTTTTCTTAAACCAGAGATTTAATGTAGTTAACAGATAAAGAAAATCCAAAACAATAAATGAAGAAAGGAGTGTACAGAGCTTGTAGTGATGGGCTATTAGAGAATTGCTTTGCTCTATAAGAGTTGCTTATTTTCATTATGGCTGTTATTTATTTTTTTAACTTGAAAGTGCATTCCATATTTTTTACAGATTTCCAAGGAAGAGTGTTGATCCAACACTCTTCAGTTCATTCATCTTTGTATTATAAACTATCTAAATCTATGTTTTCTGCTGAAGTCTGTCACTTAACTATATTATGTGATATGGAAGCACTGTACTACCAAGTTAGAGTATTTTTGTCATGTTGAAAAAGATGAAGCAGATTGGTAATAGAAGTCCCTTAAGGATCACAGCATATTACAACTTTAAGTCCTGCTAAAGAGAATAACTTTTGAAACTTGTCAGTTTTGAAAACTCATACAATGTTGAACACTTTACTGAACCCCCCCCAGATTTTGGGAAATGTTATCTGACATTTTGTAAGCATACTACCATATTAATATAGCTCTTCATCCAAAAAATGTGTTACTTACACACAAAACCTCCCCCTGTTACTTACACACAAAAACTCCCCCTTGCTTTGAAGAGACATAGGGCTTCATCATTACTGGAGATATTTCATTGGTCTGTCAAATGCTAGTAATTGCAGTAATGAAAATACACTGTTAGAAGGTAGTTTTCTTTTGTTATTATTTGCTTTGTGCTTTTTATAGGTGCTTTTGCATTTTTGTAATTATTTACCCATTTATAATTATTTTCCCTTTTTTCACTCAGTTACTGCAAAGAAGGGCATTGCAAACACTTGGAAATTGGTTGAAATTTATCTAATTGCCTAGGTTTTTGAGAGAAGTAGGGAAACAGAACTTAGTTGTCTTGCAGACTGTGTAATTTCAATGTTTTTTGTAGCATTTTGAAAACCATCCAATCTAAAAGGAAATTTTTGAGAATTCTTCTATACTAAATGACTTCCTGTCATCGGGAAGATGATTAATATTGAATATGAATAAATATTGAAGCCAAACCTATGCTTTTCGCTCTTTAAACTGTTTCTATTTGTTATAAAGAGCATAATTAAACTGGAGTGACACCTTTTCTATTCCTTATGCCCTCTCCAGTACTACTGTAATTAAATCTATTTTTCCATATTCAAAACTAACATTTAAAAAAATCTGTTTTCACTGCAACAAAAAAATCAAATAAAATTATTTGTAATTTTCTGTGGCTATAGAATCTTTTGATTTTATTATTTTCAACCTATTTCCAGGTTGAAGAAAAAGTTAATTAAAAACCTATGGGTTCTTTTTATTATTCCATGACAAAATATTGTGTGGGGATTAGTATTCAGAGATGTAAATGATTCCTGGATAAAAATTTTCCTTATGGTGATATGGATTCACAGAATGGGTATGCAGTAAGAACAGCATATAACTCAAATATTACAACATCGACATAAAAGGAGCAGGTAGTATATTTAATTTTTCTGGAAGAGCAGTGATGCAAATCTAAAAATGGTAGTGCACTGGATGTTGCCAGGTCTTCTGAAACCCATGCTATGCTTAAGAACAAGGCATTCTTCTCTTTGTGTATGTCACAGTCACAGGATGTACATATGCCTTTCAGTACTGTCAACTGGGTTATAGCTTCCCTTGTTAGTATGGTGTCAGAACAAGGTCTATAAATCACTATGCAATATGCAGGTCTTTTGAAAATGCACCAAAGGTTTATTGCCAGTAACAGACCAGTGGCCTTATGTGGACTTTACATGAATAAAACAGATTGATGAGCCATTTAATAGCATTACAAGCTGTATTATAAATATATCACCCTTTTCAGTAAATTAACGTCAAAAACAGTGTAATGAGCTACCAGTTATAATCTCCCTGAAAACTGAAAACACTACTAAGCTCATGGACCAAGTGGCTCAATTTTAACTAAAGGCTAGAAACATAGAAGTTTTAAAAGGCTTTCCCTTGTTTTGTGAGGGTTTTTGTTTTTCCTCATTTTTGAATACTATATTAAACAGGATAGAAATGCAGTGCTATCACAAAACTGTGTAAGACATCGTATAAAATCTTTCAGGTATGGGGAAATGAGAGAGGATATAAGGAAGGGTTTCAACTTTGACAGAATTATAAAATAGATTAAGTTTTTTTGTTATATTTGACAAAATTTGCCAAAGGTCCTCAAGACATATGTTGAAATATATGGAGTCAAGCAATTCATATTTAAAACGTTCATAAGACAAGGGAAAAAAAAAAAAAAAGAATTAATAAAAGGAGAAAAAACAATGAAAAATAATTAGTTTCTATTATTTTTTTTCACAATATGGCTGGTGAACACTTCTACATGGGTGCATTTTCTACAGGTTTCTGCTTCATCCAGATTTGTGTAGTAAGATAGCAGGAAGTTCTGTAGAAATATAAGAAGTCAGGATTTGGTTTTGTACTGGCTGTTTGCAGGCATAATAATTTTGAGCAAATGAGTACTCATGCAGTGCATGGGAGAAATTCCTTAACAACAAACCTCTGACAATAGGAGCTACATTTATCATATACTACATACATATCAAATACTACATACCAGGTATTTATTTTCACATATGGAAAATGCCAGTGAAAGGAAGTAGAAAAATTGTATGTGAAGGAGGAAAGACAAAAACAAATTGGCTAGCCTCTTGCTGCACTTGTTCCTGTTAATTCTTTGTTGTTAACTATCTTTCTGTCCAGTTGGAGTTATTAAGTAACACCATATTTTTAAATAAATTTTTTGCTTTTCTCGATCTCTAACTTTGCTGTCAAAGATCTGTTATCAAATCTTAATTATATCAAAATGGCAATAAAAGAAAACTTTAGTGGAGTTAATAGATTTCAAAACTTATGCATAAATGTTTCTCTATAGACTTGATTTGCTTACACCATACAATTTTAAACCCAACTTTAAATTCAAAATTTAAATTTAATTTTTAAATAAAAAGATAAATTAATCTTCTGTCATACATTAGTTTAAGAGGTCCTTGAGAGTTTTTGGAATCGGCCTACTGTTGGAAAACTACTTTTGTGGCTTAAGGACAGTTTAGAGATTAGCATATAGTTCAGAACTCACAGGTAGATTTTAATTTTTTTTACCATAAAGGAAGAAGTTCAGAAGTTTATGCATAAAAAAACCTTGGTGACACAGTCTAGAAGGCAAAGCTCTGAAAACACCCTTTACAGAATTTTTTAACAGTATTTTGCATGAAAAGGCTAAACATTAGAGCAATGACAGAATGTATAGGGGTCTTTGCCAGGGATTTTTACACTGTGGATCCATATGCTTCATATAAATCAAAGGAGATGCCTCATTAATATCCTATTTACCCCTTTAAAAATGGTCAAGAAGTAAACTCCATTTTTTACAACTAATCCATGCATATAATTTCTGTTTTGGATTTAAGACACCTTCCAATTTTGACGTCATTGCATGTTTTATATTCCAGTTTGGTTTATAGTACAACGACGCAGGGTATATGAAGGGTAAGGATAGTTTTCAGATCTAAATAAATAAGGTAGATTCTGAAGCTCTGTGACAAACCCTGTGTTGCAGATCCCAATTGTAACAATGGGACCTTTACCTGAACAAGAAAGCTGAGACCTGGGAACTAGGTTCAAGTCTTTCAATAAATAGTCCCTCTCTTTAGCTCTCCAGACTACTGTTTGAAATTGGGAGCTCATTGTGCCAGGAGATCTTAAAATTGGATCAGCTGTTGTCTGTCTCTGTAAATGTAAGGGTCCTCATTCTGTATTCACAACCATCTTGTGCCTGCTTATGGTAATTCTATTGGCCTGAACTACTCAACTTGCAAAAACAAATAAAACACAAAAAAAATCTAATAGTACTTCGGACAGGTCAGAATTCTCTAAAATTTTACACTGATCATTGCATCATTAGAGGAAGTCACACAGTCTTTGGAAGATGTATCAGCATTTCAATGTTATGGATATATAGGGCAATTGTGAAAAGTTTCATGGTGGCACTAAACTGGGGGCAGTGGCTGATCCACTCTGCTGCCATTCCCTGGGACCTTGATCTGCTGGAGGGTTGGGCAGAGAGAAACCTAATGAGGCTCAACAAGGGCAAGTGTCAGGTCCTGCTCCTGGGGAGGAACAGCCCCAAGTGCCAGCACAGGCTGGGGCTGACCTCCTGCAGAGCAGCTCTGTAGAGAAGGACCTGGGACTCCTGGTGGATCACAACTTGTCCATGAGCCATCAGTGCCCCTGTGGCCAGGAGGGCCAGTGGTATCCTGGGGTGCAGAGTGTGGCCAGCAGGTCAAGGGAGGTGACTCTCCCCGTCTGCTCAGCCCCAGTGAGGCCACACCTGGAGTGCTGTGTCCAGTTCTGGGCTCCTCAGCACCAGAGAGACAAGGAGCTGCTGGAGAGGGTCCAGTGGAGAGCCACAAGGATGGTCAGGGGTCTGGAGCTTCTCTCTTGTGAGGAGAGACTCTGGGAGCTGGGCCTGTTTGGTCTGGGGAAGACTGAGAGGGGATCTCATCAATGCACAGAAACATCCCAAAGGTGGGTGTCAGGAGGATGGTGACAGACTCTTTTCAGTGGTGCCCAGCAACAAGATGAAGAGCAGTGGCCATAAACTGAAACACAAGAAGTTCCACCTCTACAAGAGGCAGAATTTCTTTACACTGAGGGTGGCAGAGCACTGGAATAGCTGCCTGGGGAGGTTGTGGGCTCTCCCTCTCTGGAGACACTCAAAATCCACCTGAAGTCATTCCTGTGTCACCTTTTCTAGATGACTCTGTCTTGGCAAGGGGGTGAGACTAAATGATCTCCAGAGGTCCTAACCATTCTGTGATTCTGTGACACTTTGTGATAAAGGCCACTACTCTTTTTACATACATTTTTTTTTCTTATTTCTTCGGTATTTGTTTGGCTGAAATCATAGGAATCTTCTTTGTGATGTATCTAGACTGTGTAAATAGGGAAACTTAAACAGATTTGTGTGGAAAAGGCACCTCATGGTATGCACAGAGCTGCTATACTTCAGAAACTAAATAACCTCTGTACAATAACATTTCCTTGTGATGTAGTATTTTTTCTTCAATGGTCCCTGCAATTGTAGATTTCTACATTCTTGGAAGTAGTTCCTAGAAAACTGCCACTTAAAGTTCACTTTGTTGTTTCTGCAGACCTTCGTGGCAGAAAACAGTCCTCAGAAAGTAAACACAAAGGAGACAAAAACAGAGAGGATGTTCAGAAGCATTTTGAGTAACTGTTCATAAAAGTCTTTGAATATAGACACATCTAGTTTTATTAAAGAGAATTTTGAAAAATATCTTAGCATGATCCTTGCTAAGAATTACTGTGATGCTTGGATAGATCATAGACAACAATATTTACACTATTTAGTGGTAGTATTTCTTTCAACTTTTCTTCTGGTTCTTAGTTCTAGTAAAATGTTACTACTGTTGCTGTGGAGTGTTATTACAACCCATTTGTGTTCAATGACTGTTTACCTCATGACATACTATCCTAATCTTTACATTTTTAGCAAAATAAATAGTTTCAGTGTTACCCTTTATGGTACAAACAAGCAAATGAAACCCTCGTAAATCCCAAGTTATATATATGTTTGACTGGATGAGGAAAAATAATTTCATGTGAATATCTCTCTAGAGCATTAGTAGGGTATGTTTGTATTTCTGAACAAAGGAGGATGAGGAAGAAGACATATCTCCATATCCAGAGAAGGCTTGGAACAATTTTTATATGGAGGTGCTTGCTTTCAACCATGCAGATAGGGGACTGCTGACTTCCCTGCCCATTACATCCCTCTGTGTTTTTGCAGTGAAATGGAGATGCTTTTTTAAGTCTGTTACTGGTTGTCCAAAATGGCATTATTATCTCAGACTTCCAGTGTTCATTTTTTCCTTTCAGTTTTTTTTTCTTTTAATTGATTTTCTCCATATTTCCCTCTCACTTTTATGCCATCCTTGCTTTTTTCTTTTGTGATGTCATTTTTCTTCCCATTGCTGTACCACTATTTCTTATCCTGTTGGCCACTGTTTTATGGCAAAAACCTCAACAAATTTAAAAGCAAAAAACAAAAATTAAAACCAGTCTGATCTAGACAACCAGCACAAGAGAGCAAACAGTATTCAACACAGTAGTGCTGCATATGTTCCTGAAGACTTATAATGTCTGTTTTGCTCCTTGACTGAGGTTTTCTGTCTTCCTAGTTAGGACCAGAGATTGTGGTTCCTTTGTGTTCATACAGTATTTATCAGTGTGAGTCCAGGGTTTTCTTTGGGTAGATTCTGTGAGGTTCTACTGCCTTGCCTGCTACTACCCAGGTTAAAGAATAATAGTGACAGTTTTCTGTCTACCCCTGCCCTCTTGCCCAGCCGTGTACACGTCACTGAAGTGATGAGGGAAGTGATGGCTGTGCAGATGGGCATAATATTTAGCAGAGCTGTAATTTACTTCAGTCATTTTTTTCCACTGCTGGGAATCAAAGAGGCATCTTGGTTTTGTTTCAGAAGCATCAAGACAGCTAAGAAATGGCTTAGAAATTGGAGGAAATGTTACGAAAACATTTCAGTCATGCTGACTGCCTAATTTCAAAGTGTTTATTCCAATTACTGGGTTCTCACTTCAATAGCATTTTTACAAGAGGTCTTAGGACCTTTACAGAATCCACTCCCTTTTCTTTCCTCTTTAAAGCACCTAAGGAGATAGTAGAAAACATTACCCAAACCATAATATTTTCTTATCATTGTCATGAATAGTAAATTTTAACAGAATTTATTTATGAAGAGCTTGCTCTCTTTTTCATTTTGGTATTTAACTGTCTAAACAATGATAACTAATCTCTTCAGTTTTCAGATCCACACATTTCTGTGCCTAGGTCTGATGTCTTTGTGTCCACTTGCTTTTAATCAAAACTTGTTTTGTAGAAATGACCAGAGAAGCAGAACAGAAAAGTTAAAACTGCCATGCTGAGAATGTAATACAATATAGAAGCGATCAATGCACTTCTGCTAACAAAGTGTGAAAGGAGTGCTGAGTGGGGGGGGGTCAGTGTTTGTTTTGGCTTATGAAACAATTAACAAATCTTAACTGTGATAAGCAGGCTTAAGCCAAATGCTCAATATTGCTGAGCAATGTGTTGCTTTTAGTGTTTGCTTGTGATGGGAGAATACTTGGCAAATATAGGAAAGTCCTATATTTTTTTTTTTTTCTTTCTCCCACATCTTTGAATTTTACCAAGGACTATTATTGTGTTTGAAAAAAGAAGCAGGATGTTTCTATGGAGCTGAATGCAGCTGGATGTACAGGTATTAATTTTATGAATGTTTGACAAAGGTTTAGATTGTACCTGGGTTTTTTACAATATGGGTGGATTTCCTAATTCCGTCGCTTTCTAAGATTTAAGGCTGTCTTCAAGGCAGTATCTATGAATAGTTTTCTGGAACCATATTCATCCTGATTTCTAGCCCTGCCCATCTAAGAACAGGATAAGGACAGCCTGGAAAAGGAAGTTGTGGGAGGAGGCATATATATGTGTATATATATATATATATATATATATATACACACACACATATATGACAATATATGACCTTTATAAGGCTCAGGTGGCTTGTGTGTGGCCACTCTAGATGTGCTGAATTCCCCAAATGAACTTAATCACTTGGAGGAGAGATTGCTGGAGGAGTTTTTTGTCTGTATACGGTGTGGAGTGGGAAAGAATGCCTCTCTTCCTACTACCCCGCCAGAGACATTGACAGAGAGAATAGTTGCAGTCACAGTTATTGGAGTGTTCAAAAGTTAATTTTTAAGTATCTGTGTTGAATCTCTTTCTGTTCATGGAGAAAAAAACAGCTCTTTTTAACTTTTTAAAATTATTTTTTAATAAAGAGCTGTAATTTAAAAATATTTATTTTGATTTAAAGGATGCTTTCTGTAGAAGGGAATGCCAACAGTACAGCAGTTAATAATATTAAAATACCACACAGATTAAAACATGTAGTACTATTTGCTTAAATATTTTAGAACTTTTCTTATCTGAAAACAGTTTTTAATATGTTAAGAATTAACAAGAACATTTAGAAATATTTCAAATTTCCTTTCAGATTGGTACAATGAACAGAAATTGAAATTGTAGCACTGGATTATTTCACATGGAAAAGATCTCCCAAGGAGGTGCTTTTCAATAGAACAAAGGTATCATTATCATGTGGGTAACCACTCAGTTATTGTAACTAGTCCTGTTTATTCTACATAATTCTCATCATGAGGACAAATAATCCATCAGCAAGCAAGCTGATTTCTGATTACCTTGTTGAAAGGCTGATGTGGTGTGTAACTATGCCCATTGTATTTTTGCCTAGGATTTCCTGGACATAAAAATGTCTTCACATCCTCTGCAGCACATGCTCAATGAGTCTCATGCTTCCAAGCAATGCCAGGCCTACTGCACGTGCACTGAGCAGAGAGTCCCTGCAAAGTGAGGAAGGACAGTGCCTGTGGGACCTGTTGGGATTAGTGCACGTGAATAGACCACCTGTGCTACTGACCCTTCCTGAAAAGTCAGAGTAACTATGTATGAGTTGCGCAGTAGTTTTTGAAAGCTTGCCAGAGACATAAATTGTCCTAAAAGCCATCTGTGAAGTGAATATAGAATGGGGTTGATCCTACCTGGAGGTGCTGGACACGGTTATGATTTATAGGTAACCAGGAAGTTACCAACTGACTTTGGATTTATCATAGACAAAATGGGATTGCAGGTGTTACGGTGCTTGTAACTCCCAAAATCTTGTAGTGACACTTGTTAATAAATCTCTTAATGGTGGAATATCAAAATGAAATAATGTGGGGTAAAAAACAAAGCAAGATCAGAAAAAGGCTACTGTTTGTCAGTGGACTTTGTGTAGCTGGTGGGAATGCAGCTGCAGTATCTTAACTCTAGTCAAGTAAAAAGTAGGTCAGGGAATGTGAATGAGGAGAGTAGTATGGAGAATTTCAGAAAATGGCCTTCATAGTATGCAAGCATATATGAGGATTATACCTACTCAGAAGGTGACTGCCTTCTGAGGTCCCACATTCCTTCCAGAATAATATAGGCAACAATTCTTGGTACTTTCTAATGCTTTCTTGCTTTTGAGGATTAGACTGACTGCTCAGTATCGAAAACAATAATTTTAGGAGGTACTGTAAAGGGAACAGCCTCATACATCTGTAAGTGATTTACCTGCTCTCCTTTCATGTACTGCCACAGATCGGTGGAACTGAAGGGCGCTGGATATGAAAACTATCCCACCCCATTTTAATTGTGAGTTTGACATCAGTGTGTATCAATGCACAGTGTATCAAACAGCTTTCCTCTGCTGTTTCTGTAGAACTTCTGCATTGTAATATGCACAACATATATATTCACAACAGCACATGTGAGTGTAAGCTTAACAAAAATGTCTAGAGGAGACTGAAAAAATTCCTGCAGAAGCAAGGGTGAAAGCCTGTGATGGTTTTTCCTCTTACGGGTTGAGTACATGTTAAGATTTTCACATTTCTGATACCCTAACAACTGATCACAGCTTCTGCAGAAGCAGTGCAATTCAGAACTTCATTAAACAACTATGTATTTACATCATTTTTTAGCCATATATCAATGAGTGTGTAGAAATTGGAACAGAATAATTACTATTTTATTGGCTTGAAAGAATTGTATTACAGTAGAGTGTCTAAGCTCTAGAGTTAGAATAGACTTAAATCTGCAGGTTGGACATTTTGTTAAAATACAGTTTTCTAATATAACAAACCACTGTGCTGACTAAAAGGGGAGATCATCATTGTAGTTTTCCTCTCTGCAATGTTAGGTAAATGCTTATGCACATTTTAAATTATCTCCTATACTAGTTTTACATCTCTGACACAAATAACTGCTCACTGTTGGCCCTTCACAATTTTTAAAAATTGACTAAACTGGACACTTTGAACAGAAGTAGATAGATGTCTATATCTTCTGTTTCTGAAGACTGCATATACAGAACACATTATTTCTATCTGTCTTGAGTACTGGGCTTTATTTTATAGTAACCACTTGATGACATGCTCTTCATCAAAACAGGTTTATATTCATGGCTTTTTACATCCCTGGCTATTCTAGACTCTCCTGGATTTTTCCTTTATACTGTATGTAAGTGTAAAATGAATTTGAGTGCATGCCAAATTAAGATTTTGATTTTAACTATACTTTCTCCAGTCATGAACATGCAAATCTGAAAAGAATCAATAATCAACAGCACAGAATTGGCCATTTCTTTGGTTTTCATCACCTTGAAATCATTAATGAACTCTGTGTGTTTGACATCTGTGTGCAGAAGTCAATGAGCCAAGCAGTGAGCTTTTGTTCTGGTTTTGACATTAGTAATTAGTAGCAGAACACTGAAATTAGAAGTTAGAAAAGTATGAACACACTTAAATTTTGTGCCAGTAGTAACAGACTCACACAATAACAGTGAGAGGTCTGCCAGTTTTTCTGTGTTAAACAGATCTGATCCAAACTGCACATAATTATCTATGAAAACAACACATGATTTTATTCAGAATTTTGTGATCACAACACAAAGAAGAATATGAATGTTTATTAATATTAGATATGTCTTTTCAGTGGATAGAAACTTGCAAGGTTCTCCAAGAATTCAGATTGCAATCTGAAAAATAAGTAATTACTATCAGTGATTACACATGGTTTTATGAAACAGAATCAGTCATGAAATTTTCATCTGGAACACAATAGTTTTTGAGACATTTGCCTGAACTTTCCATGTAAACTGCCCATACTAAGTAGCTTTCTGTGTACTTGTATCTGAATATCAAGAATCTCAGCACATTATGATTAGCTGGATTCAAAGCATCAGTAAAACAGGAACCAAAACTTTGTGAAATTTTGGATGAGAAATTTTTAGAAATTTCACAGGATGAGTGATTTTATTTACCCAGTTGAAGAATTTAGAGCAGTTTAGCTTCAGGTAGAGATAACTTGTAGATGTTTATATAGTGTGAAGATCATTTCCTACTTGTTATATTAGAATTATAAACCCATTGCAATTCTGTTTATATGTCTTTTCATCACCTGTGTAAAAAAGAAATTTGTCTAGTAAGAGGATCTGTCAGAATTGTTAGTACCATTTGTTTTTTGTCTGTTCTCTCTCACTGATTTCTGAGTTTTCTAACTTGAGCTTTGCTAATGGGACTCTGGTTAATTACTTCCAATTTCTACTTAGTATGCCTTCAATTCTCAATCTGTAAACTGTGTTTGTCTTTGCAGCATTTTCAAACTTTGAGTGATATGCATGCTACTTGTAATTTGTTGATATAATAACATAATAAATAATATTTATCTTGTTCATTATATTTCTCATTTTAAAAAAAAATCTTCTATAAGAAATTGTGAAAAGTTCCCTTAAAGATTAATTTCATTGTCTTCAAGCTGTCAGAATGTTTCCTGTCGTTCCTCCCTACATTTTTCACAATAAATACTGCTATTGGTATTTACCAACTCCCTTCTGCCTTGTTGGCAGATTTCTCCTAGTTGGAGATTTCTTAATGGCCCTTGAAACATGAGGCTGATGACACAGCCTGTGTTTGGGAAAGATGTTGGTCCTTGATAGATAAAAGTCATTTCAGAAGGCAGGTTTTGGGTAGTACCTAGATTCTACACCCACCACATATCCTCTAATAGCTCATTAAATTTGTGAAACAGCTCAGTCTTGACGAAGTGGCCAAACAACTCAGGTTGTCCTGACCTTTGGAAAACACAACAAAATATTCTGTGTACCTAATGGCAGGTAACTGTTCTCTCTGATTTAACTAGCATTCTGATTTTGATGAATCAGTCGGTCTGGAGAGAACTGCTATCTCTGAATTATGGTATGATAAACTGCTAATACTATTGTAATGTTTGGGCAACTGAAAGTCTGCTTTGTTTTCATAAGCAGCATCGCCCTATATGCACCTAGGAGAGGTGTTGATCATGTCAGTGTTGTCTGTCATTTATACCTCAAAACCTTCCCCTGTGTTCAGGCAGTGTGAAGTAAGCCCAACCATTCAAATATTTTTTTATAAGTATTTATGTAGTGGTCAGTAATTCAATAATTAATCCTTGTTGATCAGAAAAGCAGGCATAAAAATATCCCTATTTCTGGAGTCTGTGAAAGTGAGGCAGCTGGGAATTCTTGACTTACCAGAAATCTTAGAGAGTCCACAAATTTGGAATTGGAACAGGAATTCCTGGCTCTCCCTCATGTTCTCAGGCAAGTAGATTGCATCTCACTGAGAAGTGTGCGAAAGCTGATAACATTATAGTCCAACTGATAACTCTCTGGGGAGATGGAAAGCTCTGCCTTGAAGTTCACCAGATGTTTGGAAGTTTGCATTGTATCTGAGCTATGAAAAATTGTATCCTTAATATAAGCTTTCTGAGTTGGAATTCTGTATGGAATAATGTCATAGGAATTATGATATAGGCATGTATACACAGAAAGTTTAAAACTTTAGCAATGCTGCAATTTTCTATTAAAGGCATTCTGATTTTCTAAGAAGGTTTCATCTAAGTTGGTAAGCACTACCTTACAATAGTATTTCTATTTTAATTTCCTTTTTAGATTTGTTTTTCTTAGTTCATGGTTTTCATTAGAGTTCTTTGACTAGCTTATTAAGGTAAAATATTCAAGCCTTTTTCTTATATCTTAAAGATTTAAATAAAGAACAGAGGAATGGAGTAGGCCTGGTCTTGCTGTAATAGTTTTTATTTTTCTGGAAGTGCTTTTGTTAGAACTTGCTTTTCTTCCTGCTAACTGATATATTAAACACTTTATAAACTTGAGAGTTAAATCTGGGCACAGCAAAAGAATAAAATTGCCATGAACTTCAAAAGGATCAGAATTCCAGCCTAAAATATTACAGACCTGATAGAAAAATTATCTCTTTTGCCCTTAGCCTAGTACGCAATTCTAAGTAAGTTTGAAATCTGCAAGTAGGCATTTATGCCTATCATTAGTATATAGTGCTCCATGTTTTTGCTTAATGTATGCCTTATATCATGTCTAATGAAATGTAGAAGGTGCCATAATTTTTAAACAGTAACACTGAAATGTTACAGAAGTACACAAACTTATGATAAAATATTGGACCACTTTGTGATTGTATTTCTTTGTGACTGGTTGGTAAATTAATTTTATATGATAGGAGCTGAAGTAAAGAGACTTATCATAAAGTAAACAATTAAAAGTCATTAATAACTTTGATAAATAATGATGTTCATGCAGTGAATTGTTGTTATCAGGCTACGTTTGAAAAAACTTTTAGATGAGGATAATTTAGTGCACTAAATTCCAAAGGGGCCAGTCATCTTGTTACCAATATGGCATGGGATAAAATTAATCCCTTTTTAACTGTAGTGTGAATATTCAAATCGCTTGTTTCATGAGCTAAGTATCTTATTAAATCACAGGGACTGCACAGCCAGAAAGAGGCGAGAAAGAGCCTGCCTGTGTGAGAGCAGGGCAGAGCGTTCATTATTAAACACTGCTTGCTGCTAAAATATGGTTTCCATATGGAGCAGACTACATGTAATTTATGTAAACCACATTGGTAATAGTTTTTATCAAGTGGTGCTAAACATGAGCTAAATCCAGCATAACTGTTTATGTAGACTGTGTGTAAGTAAATTGTGGGTATTACTAGGGCTGGTCAGATATTTCAGGAAAATATTTCCTTTGCTGTCCCCATTATATACTAGCACAACTCACATCTGCAGAAATGCCTGCTTTGAGTAAGACCATTTTGGAGTTCAGACAGGAAGTGAAAGAAACTGATTTGTAATAAACCATCAATGGCACTGATCTAAAATATAAAATATCTCTTAAACCTTCTCTGCAGACACACTCAAATGTTTTACTCTTCCTTTTTAAAAGGTGAAATAAGACTTTTGGTTAGAAGTGAAGACATGGTAGAAGTTATTTGCTCAGAATTAAAATGAGGTTCCTCCTTGGTACCTCTGGGGTGATCATAGAGAAAAACTGGAAGGGCTCTTCTGAGAGCAAGGTATGCTTTTTTAAAAACATTCTAAATGGCAAGAAATTAGGAAAGTACAGAAAATAAATACTTTTTATCTTGTTTATAAATACTTTTGTTTTGGGAGAGACTTTTGGACAATATATGGGAAAATTCTAACTTATGTTAAAAACTCTGCAAGAACACAGAATGGGATGGAAATTAGTATTCCCTTCTGAGGTGATAAAAGCTTTAGTATTAGCCCACACCACACAGTCTTATGTTCATTCTTCACTTGGAAAGGAGTACACAGGATTAGTTTGCTGGGCAGATAAGACTGATTTGAAGATAAAGTTGGTTTAAAAGGCAAAGGAATCACTGGTTGGATAATAGCGTTTGATGGATTGAACTGCAAGGTCCTGGCCTCTGATTCTGCCTGTGCCATCTCTTTATGGACAAGTTTTTCAGAGCCCATGTTTATTTTTGTTATTATAGATTGTAATTCTTAAAAAGTTAAGTAAAAAATTCTGTATTGGTAAAATTTTAGAATTAAGAAAAAAACAAAGCCATAACGAAATAATTGATAGGAAAACTCAACCAGAAAAGACACAGAGAGAGCTGCTGAAAAGTATCTCAGGTTTTAGGATAGACTTGGACCACAGAACCTCCAGAGTTTCCCTTCAATCTAAATTAGTCTATGATTTTAAAAAACCCAAACAAACTCGATTGAAAAAAATACCAAAAAATCAAAACCAAACTAAGCCAAAGAAAACCCAGCCTCCAAAACTAATTCCATATATACATTATCCAATTGTGTTCTTGGGCAAAAGCACGTATTTATTCCTGAAAACTTGTAGTTACACATATATAGTTAGGAAAAAAAAAATCTTTGGGGCTTTGGTTTTTGGGGTTTTTTTTCATATAACTGTGAAGGAGAAATCAAAATAGGAACATGGAAAAAAATAATAAATCCAAATTGCAGATTCATAGCATCCTATGGCTGCTGTTTACATGCCTCATTTTGAGCTGTCCATTCTGTTGTCTTACTGAGGTGTCCAGAGCACTGTATGTCTGGGTCATGTTGAAAGATAGCCTCAAAGCATCCTCTACTGCCTTGGATGCTTACTCCCCTGGGAAGAAGGATAATTATTTCCAAAGAAACTCATGGTAGACCTGAAGGTAGATTGTTTGGTGGTTTTGATATGAATCTGCCCCTCAGAAAAGCAATGAATAGTACTGTTTTTTTCCAAATCTACAATGATAATAATTATTTTTCCTAAAAGAATTAATATGATTTTCTTACATTATTATCTAAGTACCAAAGACAGCTATCACGTTTATATAACCACTGCTGTTGATTATACTCTGGCTTAGTGAAACTGGTAAATTGTACCATAAATTCATTCCTTCCTTTCAGATAATAAAAAATGCATTAATGATCTGCAATTTGTATAAATCATGCAATTGCTGGGGAAAAAAAAATAAATTCTGTAGTTTTCACTTCAAAAAGTCTGACCGTCTCTGGGAATCACAGAATTAATTTTGCAATTGGCTAAGTCACATGGCATTGTATTTGAATCATAGTTGATTGGATTAATGATTCTAAACTTCTTGTCAAGAAAAAAATTTGGTTCTTCGGTTTAATTCTCAGAAATTCCTCTCCTATAGTTTATTTTAAGCATCTGAATGTAAAAACATAAATTGATAAGGAGCCATTAATTGAAGTAGGACAAACAGATTCAGTGTTTTATTCAGAGAAGTGTGCATGAATACATTTTGCTCTTCTCAGGAAATTATAGTGAAGTGAGCTGATATATAGGCTACTGCACACTGTACTGTGTTTTTTGGAATAATTTTATATCAATTTTAATTTCCATAAAATATAAATTTCAGAAAAAAATGAAGAAAAATATTAACTGAAAAGATGATTTATATGTTTAGTCAGTTCTAATTGTACTAAACTGTAGTAGGAGCTTAGAATCTGCAGTATAATTGTACATGAAATTATAAGACACCATGCAAAGGGTTTTCCTCCTGTGTTGATGCTGGATATCTCTAATTGTCCTCTCCCAGCTCTTTCTTTGCTGCTTGACTGATTTTGTTTTCTTTTGAATTTTGAAAAATGGATGAGTGTTATTTTTGTATTCACAGAAAAATAATGCTTTCATTAGGAGGTAATGTAAATAGTAGAGCCAATTCAGTGATAGCAGCTTATTATTGTTATGACTATTCTTCTTTGGATTCTCCAAAGACCTGCTGAAGATATTTTCCATTTTAAGAGGAAATATATTTTATTACTTTTTAATTTGAGGTAAACCAGTAAATCATTAAAACAGAACCACCTTCAGCCCTAGAGTTAAAAAAGGTGATTTTAAAGTGTGTAAAGAGCTCAGGTTTGTTATTTCCTTTTAGCTTATGTTTACTAAAAGGGTGCACAATTGATTGCTGCTGTTGCAGGGCCAATGTTAGGCTAATACACAAGATACATTAAAGAATTTGTCTATTCTCTTCATAACCTGCTATACCTATCCCACCCAAAAACACCCCTTAGTATCCCAGACCATCCAGTGCAGCTCTTAGAAGGCCATATGTCTGAGTTGTCCAGTCTGTCTTACCAAGAAGGAGAGGATGGAGATGAATTTCCACATCCTTTGATGACTCTTCCCCATTTCTCTGCCGGTGAGAGCTTCAGTTGCAAAGTAAGAACAGCATCAGGATTATACTTGGTACAGGAAACTTGACTACAAATAGATTCACAGGCTGATATACATGTATCAGAAAGAAGTGAATACAAATACCATGAAGGGGATTTGTGTACCCTCTGAAAATGAAGTTCATACTTCCTTGTTGAATACACGGCTTGTCTAGGAATGAACACTCTTAACAGTTCTTAAAATCATTAAGTTATTTGTTATGTCAAAGGTAACTTAAAGAATTTTTCATCACTTCAAAGTACTGTCAGTTGAAATTCTTTTTGGTTGTTTACCTCCCTGATTACTGAAGCAGGTCTGTATAATTTGACTTGTAGTGCATGCATTACTCAGTATCAGCATAACACCACAGGTGCATTGCATAGGGAGAGATCACAGTTCATTGCTTTGTGTGTTAAACTGTGATTAAAATAGTTTTCCTACAGGTTATGTGTATACAAAATATATAATGTCATGCTGCATTTAAGTGTTGTTTGCTCTGGATAGGGATTTCTGAATAGCTCACTTAATGGCTTTACTGCTTGAGGGAAATGTGACCATCCCCAGTGTGAAACAGAAGCCTGAAAGCTGCTAACCATGTTCACAGCACTTGTGTGCACATGTTGGCTCTGTACAAAAAACAGCCATCACAGGTAGACAGACAGCTATGGGTTTTGGCCTTTCTTACATGCTGCCCAATATGTATTAAAAGGGGTATGTCTGTGCTGTAAAATCCTGTGATAGATGTGTGATGTACTGATTACACTATTTTCAAAAATCCATCTTGAGACAACTTCTTTTCTTCAAAAATTCTGAAAAATTTGTCATTAATGTAAAATCTCTTCCTGTAAAATTTTCACCCTTTGCTGTACGGATACTCTCTAAAATACATATGTGAGCTGCAAGATAAAGAAATACCAGTCCTCCACAAGGCAGTTGAAATTTTAAAGATTAGGATTTTTATCATGCATTTCTGAAGGGTTGGAAACATGAATTGGGTTTTTATTGAATGTGATAGGGGAGGAAACAGGCTTCCCAAGGTGATGTTCAGTACTTGCTTTTTATCCTGGCTGAGAACACCAGAGTTGCATTTCACAGCATTTCTACTTCTTATGTAATGGAAAACTACTCTAAACCAATTGTGATTTTATTTTTTTTTAACACTGATTAACTTTTTGTCCAACCTCTCTCAGTTAGGTACAGTAGGTTTATGTTAACTTTCTTACCTGGGCTTTGGTGTAGAAGAATCAAAAAATTGTCCCTGTCAAAACTTGTAAAAATCTCTGAAACACTGCTGGAAAGTATTCAGTAAAGTATGTGGCATTTACAGCACATAAGGTATGTGCTGGGATATAGATTTTACTGGTTTTCCTGTTGGGGTCGTGTATGCAATTAGAGATTAATGAAGTAATTTGTGAGTTTTGTGACCTTCCCAGATTTAAGCTGATAAAATCTCAGAATCTCAAGCAGCATTCTTCCCAATATCCCTCCACGTCTGTGTGGAGAATTCTGTGCTTTTGAGTACAAACACAAATTTGTGGACATCCCATGTTTTAAGTATACACGTGTCCTTTTCTGTGCTTTAAGCTGTCGTACAAGCAGAGCAGATGGGTAGATGCATACTCTGTCTCTTTAAATTTCCTGACTGGGGCTGGTTTGACAAAGACCTTCTTATCATTTTCTTGAAACACAGTTTCCTGAATCAGCGGATTTTTTTCCCCCCCTTGAAACTTCTGAAACTCTGAACTCTGTCAAAACAACATGGCTGGCAAGTTTTAGGGACAGAGCAGAGACACAGACAGAGACAAAGAAGCCCCTGAGAAGGCAGACGGACTTAAATTGCTTGTGGTTTTTCAGTACAGCTGGTTTCAGATGTGTCGGCCTTGTTCTGCACTGGTTCCACTGCCAAAGCAAGACTGTCACAGCTGGTAGTACTTACTGCACTTGCGGGAAAGTATGTGATTCATTAGTTGGAACCGTATGTTTTTCACCAGTTCTGGTCATGTTTTTGTTAGGATGTGGTAAAAGCATAAGCAGGGGGTGAAGGGACAATGGAAATATGTGACTTGTTAAAGATTGGCCCCAACCAGTTATTAGCTAAATTGTGTGCTGTAATAAAAAAACAAAAACAAAAACAAGCCCCCCTCTCCCCACCAAAAACCCAACAAAAACACACACACACACACAAAAAAAACCAAAAACCACCCAAAAACCCCCACCAAACCCCAAACCCACATTAAAACCAAAAAAACCCAAACAACAAAAAATTGTTGCTCATATGACAAATGATTTCATTTTTTAGTTAAGGTCACTTAATCATACGTAGTAAAGAAAAAGAAGAATTGTCACCATCAAATTCTTTTTTCCATCTTTTCTGTGGAGTACCACAAACATTTTTAATGAAAACTGTAGTACAGGATGAAGTCATGCAAGCAAAAACCACTCATTTAGTAAAAGAACGCAGACAAACGGTTTAAGGATTTTGTATTTTTTGAAAGGAGGTAGCTGCTTCTACTGATAAAATACAACTGCGGAATAAAGGCTTGTGGCAAATGCTTGGTGTATTGAAATATTTGGCGAAAGGAAAGCTGTTAGTGGGTGTTGCTGTGCCCACAAATGATAAAACAGACCAGAATTGTAGGTGAGATGTAATAAGTTCTTTCGGTTGCTTTTTTTTTGTGGGTTTTTATGGGTTTTTATGGGTTTTTGGTTTTTTGTTTGTTTGGGGGTTTTTTGTTTGTTTTTTTTTTGGGTTTACTTTTCCTGAGGTAGCATCTTCCACTACTTTTGAGTGCTGGAGAGGGTTTCTGTACTGATACTTATTTTATAGCTCTTTGAATCTAAACATAACAGATGAAAGGAGAATGAAAAAAGATGGTTGTGGGAAACACAGTTCATTTGAAACAAACATTATTATATCATCAAGCTGTTAATACAGCTCCCACCACTTTCATTGCACCAATTACATGAAGACTTCAATTCCATGTGTTTTAGAAAGTGCTTTCACACTTTCCCACTCCCCTCCATCCCATTTTCCCTCCCAGCCTCTTTATATATATACTCAACCACTGGACTTTATAGAAGTAGAACCAGGTCTGTCTCTGATAATTAGCTCAGCTGGCTGCAGCATAAATAAAGAAATGCACTTAGGGGCTGTAGTCTGTGACATGGTTTAACAGAGCATAAAAAGGTGCATCTGTTAACATGCCTGAATTCAGTCACCTTACTGTCACCCACAGAAAGATACCACCTCTGAAATCTGCCAATGCTATTTTGCAAACAAGAGGCCACTGTTGTATTAAATTAACCAGACTGTGAACGTGCAAAGTGCTGCCTCTTAACAATCGTGCTGTCTTGGCTTACAGTGGTGTTGCAATGAGTCCCTCCAGTATCTATTAGGATGACCTGTGGCACTGAATACTTCAACACTCTTCTGGCTAGTATTGTTGACCTTTGTCAGCTTGATAAAAAAGCAGAGGCTAGAAATGTGCTTGTCATTTTTAGTGAACCAGGAGGCTGGAAAGCATGTGGAAGGGGAGGGGGCTGCAGGGAAGCACAGAGACGCCAACAGCCTGTTTTTGCTTAAATTAGGATGCTGAATCCAGGACAAAATTGCAGTCTGCTTCCCTTTTCCTCCCCAGCAGCCCCATGTCTCTCACCCCTTTCTTCCCCTGACTGTTGGTACTTGATTTGAGCTCTGAAATAATGAGGAATGTCTGCGTGATCAAAGTTACTCTCTGCCTCCTGATCTCCAAAGAAGCCCTGCTATATGTTTTTGGTAGGCGACAAACAGCTTGTTGTAATGTATTTGAAGGTAATACAATCACACTTTTGTTATGTTCTTTGAACATTTATTTGCTTTATAGTTAAGTAATCCTAATGAAAAAAAATTAAAACCTTTTTTAGGTTTTGCTTTTATTTAGTAGTATGAAGACTTTAAAATTATTTTCAGGAAAAATAGGGATACTGGGGATACAGCCAAACATATTTCACTGAATTGATAAGTTCTTAATTTTACAGATGTGAAATTTCTTTGAAAATGTCATTTAAGATCTAGTTAGCTTTGTCCAGATATTCCACAAGATAACAGGGGATCTGTTTTCAGTAAACATGTGTGCTAGGCATACTATTATTTCTACAGCATGAAAATTATATTGATTTATATACTAGTATGTATTTTATATATATATATGTATATATGTATATATATATATATAAAAATTAAAGAGTATTCTTCAGATGGTCCAGCTAAGTGTCTTATCCATTAGAAAGTGATGCAATGCCAGAGGGAGCTAGTCCCACACAGCTTGAATCAAAATTTATTGCACTCGGCAATAAAAATGCGGCTGACCAGGAGGGTGATGCATTCTCTACTGTATTTTGAAGCTGTTACACTGGAAATATCCCACCCAGTTGTGCTTGGCCCTTTAGTCCTGACATTGGGCCACACCTGCATTCCTGCTGTCCAGACCCATCTTTGTTTTTGCCAGCTGTCTTTACCAAGGAATATCTCCAGGGAAAAAAACAAAAAATCTGAAAAAAAAAACCAAAAAACCAGAAAACCCACACATTAGCATTTACCTGATTGCTTGGAGAGAGAGACTGGGGAGGGAATCAAGTTGATATCAACAGAGATGATAGTGCCTCAAAATCCCTTTATCTGAGTGCTGTGAAGTTATAACAAGCCAGCTGTGAAACAGAAGGGAAAAAAACCCTGAGTTTGCTTCAGTTCTCTTGATTTTTTTTTCCCCAGTTATGACTTTTCCCTCCTTTTTTTTTTTCTCCCCTCTTTTTAATCTCGAGGGAATTTTGAGAGAATCAAACCTAAAGGAAAAAAAAAAAAAACAAAAAACAAAACCTGAGGTTTATGTAAGAAGAAATTAAGGTTAATGATCATTGGCTCATTTTCCTAGTCCGTGGGTGTGGATGGAGGAGTAATCAGTGCAGGTGGCCTTGCCAGTTGGGAGTTTTTCTTTGTCATCAAGAAAATAAGGAGAGTGCAGGGATTGAATTACCACAACTATTTCAGGGCTAACCGTATTTTGTTTCACCATTGGCTCAGATTTAAGGACAGAAAGCTGACATTAATTTTATCCAAAAGAAAAGCACAGTTCATGATCTATATTTTCTGAGATAATTTGACTGAATATGTAAGAATCTGCTTGTTCAAATGCATGTCTAGTGTAGTCTTACAAATAATTTTGCATATAACACACTGAAAAGTGAAGTATTTTTCTTAATTTGCTCAGACAATTTATGTCTGTACCCAATTACTACTCACTTTACTGAATTTTTAAAAGCTGCTTATTAAAATATGTGCTCCAACTACTTCTGTTGACTTCCCAGGTGCCTGTTATTACATGTCAAGGTGCTCCCTTCTAACTTTTAGAGGACGTTCAGAATTGGAGTTCTTGAGAAGTGTGTGATGGCCCTGAAACTATATCTAGTGGGAATTCACATTTTGCCCATGGAAGAACAGTTCTTTAAATAAAAAAAAAAAAAATATTTGAGAAAGAATGAAATGACAAATAATTCAGTCACTTGATAAATGCCATTTAGAAGTCTTCTGCATCAATGGTGTTTTGTATGTGGTGTTGCTAGAACAGGTAATGGTCCAGAGGTTTCAATTTCAAATACAGAAAAATGAGAAATAAAAGTCAAGGGGAGTCTGAAAAAGCTATTGAGTAGGAGGGAAACAGTAGTCAGAATGTTCTGATACATTTGTATATGTTTATAACACAGGCAGTTGCCCATCCGTGCTGTATCATGTTTGACTAGAAGGGGAATGTAACTAACAAATAGATAGTCTTAGTTTCAGGTCATGATGTAGTCATCAGTAGCAACTGTTATTTTACCACAAAATCTGTATGATTGCTAAATCGTAGGTAATGTAGTTCCAGTTAAAATAAAGACTTAAAACTATGTGTTTTCATTGTTTTGGGGGTTTTGGTTTTATTTAATAAAGCTGATAGCAACCCCCCATTCACACCATTAGAGGAACAACAGTGTTACAAATTTAGTTGCTATTATTCAAAATAAATTACAGCATCAGGAGGTTTAACTGCGAGAATAGGGGTCCAGATTTTGGTTTCTGTGGTCCTCTGAGGTAAGTGTCAACATATAGCTGAATATTCATGAGACATTCATTAATATGAATAGTTGGTCTGCTGCTGCACCTTACCATGGTTTATTAATAACTTATGGACAGACCACTCCCAAGCATACAGAGGGCAAGAATAGTTTAATGATTGAAGTATTCTCTCAGTGAAAAAGAAAGAATGAAATGTTTTATTTCAGCAGCACCATTTGAAAAACTGTAGTTAAGGTGTGTGTTGTACACTGTGGTTCAGGTCTTATCAGTAACACTTGAACTACAATTCCCAAATTTTTTTCAGTGTTCAAAGTTGTACATAAAATTTTGTTCCAAGCTGGAAGATGACATAAAGAAATATCTGCCCCTAAGGAACTATTTTTTGGCCAAATCTTTTAGCATGCCCTTTTATCTTTTTTTTTTTTTTCTTTCTTTTTTTTTCTTTTTTTCTCTTTTTTCTTTTTTTATTTTAAGTCAATGAATAAAGGGGGTATGAAATGAATGTTACCATTTCAAGGCTTTCTTCCTCTTTACTGATGAAACTCTAATGAAATTAAATTAAAACCAAAAGTGTTGGCATATAGTCCATAGCAAGGTTTAGTGTTTCTGACATTGAAAAATAATGTTTCTTACTCATGCAAAAAGAAGTTTTTAAAAACTCACCTTACATTAAGTCACCCTGCAGTTGATAGATGATTGTAGTTATGCTAAATAGATAATCTCACTAAAGAAGGAGAACAATGTGGCAAAGATGATGAATTTAGATTTTGGGTTTTTTTAAAAAAAAAATTTGCTCTTGAAAACATTTAACCTTGGGTATATAATTTCTTAAGGTTTTTGGGATACTCATACCATGCTACTCAATAAGGTTATGTAGTCATATTTTGTAAATAGTATCTACAGTAAAAGTATACCATGCTTTCTTTCGTCATGTACTAATCAGTTAGGAGCTTAGTAGTTTCTCAAGTAAAAGTGTGATACTGCACATAATCCATAATATTGCAACTTCTATAATTTCAGAGAAGTAGCCAGTTTTTCTTTCCATATTACTCTTTAAGTTAGTAAGTGCTAAGGCTGTGTTGTGAACCTACCATTAAACTGAGAACTGACAAGTTGACAACACTGTTGTTATATTTTTAATGTACATAATCACATTCCACAGCTTGTACTGAGACTACTCAGTCTTTCTCCCTTTTTCCTCCTTTTCCTTTCTCCCTTTTCTCCTTCTCCCTCTCCCTCTCCCTCCTCCTTCTCCTCCTGTCCTCTCTCCCTTTTCTTTCTGTGTGTCTTTTAAAATGTTTAATCCTGAAACACTACTGACATAAATAAAAACTGAATCATGTAAGCAGAATTGAAGAAATTTCATCCATTAATCCAACAAGAGTGAGGAAAAATATTCAAGAATCTGAATATTTTGTTTGGGGTTTCTTCCCCCAGTTTTTTGCCTTGATAAAGTTAAAAGATGAGCATTTGGTGGAAGAAGCTGTGTGTTTTGTTCATAACCTTTTAATTTTTTTCTACTATCTAGCATGCTATCTTCCAATGAAGTCTCTTCTGTGACTGTACTGTTTCTTTTGTGATTAAAAGCACTGAAGTACCCTAGATCAGGGGATTACTAGTTAGATACAGATTCTTGCTGCTTTAGGTCACAAGTTTGAATTCAGTCCAGGCCATCATCAGACTGCTGTCAACATTTGAGGGCATCATGGCATTCTCAGGATGATTCCCAGTAGGCACTTTTTCTCCCTTCTTCCATTCTCTACTCTTTCTCTTCTGGGTTGAATTCCTTGTGTTGGGAAATCATGCTGCCACGTTTAAGTGAGTTCTGTCATCCACTTGGATCCAGTTTTTCCTCACCTATGAATAGTTCATCTACAGTCACTTATTTTATATTACTTACTTGGGTGTGACTTTACCGTCACCATCACTGATGTGCCCTTTTAATGTTTTAAAACAATGTGAAGTAGGCAGATACTTGCCCCAGAAAACTGAAAAGGAAACAAACAAAAAAATGTCCTAAAATAAACAGTTCTCCCCTTACACTCCCCACCCCCACCCCCCTCTCCCCGCTCCTGAAACACAGCTGTGTTGTGTAGGGTTTTATGGATTAAATGCTTGGCAGAGGTGCTGGAGTTGATAGGATTTCTGTTTACAGTAAGACAGCCGCATCCATGGAACTCACTTAATTTCATTTGGCTGCCAGACTCTGGGCTGGCTACCCTTCTGATCATTCTTATCTCTCAGGAAAGATGAGAGGGTAAAGTTAATATCTCAAGGGGAAGATGCAATGGGGTAAAGTTAAAATTACCAGGTTTTTGTATAGGGCATGGGAATATTTCCATTTGGATGCTTTTACAATCATGGAAAGTCAAATTATTTCTGGAAGAAATAAGCACAAAGACTTATGGATGATATTTGTATAGGGCCACCCACTGCAGCCTTTCTATGGATATCACCATTATATTATGTGCCTGTATCTCTGTATTTGGGTACAGAAGAGAAATAAAAATAAATAAATACATTGGCTAAGTTGTCAGTAATCACAACAGGAGGCTGAAGGATTAAATGAGCCATGGAGGCTAAGCTACTTTTTCAGCCGTGAAATTGACCTTCTAAGGTCAGGGTTATGACATGCTGGTAGAGAGAAGAGTGTATAGAAGCTGTACTGCAGCTACCTGTGGTGGTAGAAAAAAGGGGACTTGTAGTTCTGAGGTTACCTGTTTGCCTCTTTTACAACCATTACATTTGCCCTTTACAGTCAGACTTTTTTTAATGTTAATGTTATTCTGAGCATTTAGGATATAGCAGATTATTATTGGTAATGTTTTGTATAAGGCTAGGAAACACTAGGGAAATAGCCCAGTTTGGCAGCAGAAAGACAGAGTGGTGTAATTGTCCATTTCTGTATAGTATTTATATGCTGGATTTTATAATTGCTGGGTATACTTCACCCACACACCAAAAAAACTGTTACACCCCTTAGCATTGAAATAAAATATTTAGAGCAAGACATAATTGTGCTCTTAGATGTGCAAAGAAGAAGTCAGGTCCATTACTCTACTCTGCCTATGTGTATGCTAACACTGATGCCTAGGCAGGAGGATGGGTAATGGGGAGTGGGAGACAAATCTGTGTCTTGCAGGTTTAGGAAGAGTACATTTCCTTACATCCTGCTGCTGAGTTCAGAGTTCGTTCACATCACTTATAAGCAAAGGGCATATGGGATAGGTACAGTTCTGAGGTTCCTGAAGTCTGACCATAATTTGAGTCATATATATCTCCTTATTTTCTGGTACATATTTTGTAGCTTTCCAAGTAAGTATATATTGCGTACATAAATTTTTTTCCTAAGAGTATGAGAAGACAGAGGCTGTCCATGATATGTTTGTCTTTCAAGATTTGTACCTGACTTTTTTGTCATGAATGCATATAAAAAGCCCACATATTTCCAAGCCTTTCCACTATTGAGAACTGGAAGTAATCATACATTTTTTTCTAAAATTTGCTTCTTCACGTGCCTAAGTGTTGCACAAATATTTTGTTACATACACTCCATTCCCTGGCACATAGTCAGACTATCAGGTCAGAATTGGGAGTGTAGCAGTTTTATTTTAAATTTTTTTTAAAATTGCACTTGCATCATTGCAAGAGAGAAGTACATATCTAAACAGATACTTACACAATTAAGTAACTGCACATTTAACAGTAATTTACATAGGTAATGGGCTTTTTTGTAAGCAAACAGGGTGAGAGAAAAAGGATAAAGGGGCTCATGTCCGGTGCCTATCTTTAAAAATTGCTGCCAGAAATGAGAAATGTCTCAGTTTGCTTAGTGAGTAAGATTTAGCAGGATTTGTTTGGAATACTTGAGAGACTGTAAACATACTACAAAACCATGTTAACACAAGATTATCTTATTAGACAAACCTCTTGAATTGCTTTGGAATGCTTCATTTACTAATACAAGCCAAAGTCTTATTTTATTTATTTATTTATTGCTGTCCTTTTTTTTTTTTCCTTTCTTTTTTCCTCCCTCCTGATACTGTTTTAGTGAAAGAATGATTGAGGCAGGGGAACCTCTTTTTTCCTGAAAGAAAAGGAATCCTGTCCTATTCCCTAACCACATACAATACTTTGGGAGTAGATAAAATTGCTCTCATGCTTTCTTTCTGAGGGTAAAGGCAATTGTGCATGGAGTTGGCCAGCCTGTAGCTGTCCACCATCTGTGTAAGGAATTCACAATCCCAGACAAAAGAAATTGGCAAAGTCTTCTTTCTGTCTGTTCTCCAGAGCCTCGAGATAGCCATAAAACACCTGGACAAAATCAGCAGGTGATGGCAGGGGAAAGAGAATGATCAGTCACAGGCATTGTTGAATCCTTTGAACATTACTTATAGGTTGGACACTGCTGTCACCAGACACAGTTTGATCTTTGGTGAGCTTTCTGGAAGTGTTTTTTTTTCCTGGCTTTCTGACAACAGGGGGAACCAGATAATGCTATGGAGGCAAAGCAGAATTTCCCCATCTTATCATTTTTATCTCACCTTGTAACTTCATTTTTTGTTACCTGTATTGGCACTTAAATAATCTTGCAGGAACAAAGGCAGCCTTTTATATGCAGAAAAAATGTGTCATATCTTTTTACCCATGTGCCCACCCTAACAAGCAATGTTTATCTGTGACCTGAAATAAGAATTTAAAAATGTCTTAAAAATTGAGATGCATCACTGTCTTTCTTTTCCCTTCCATGCTGATTACACAAAATTGAAATAACAACAATTTTAAAACTAAGGAATGCCATTTTCTTTCATGTCTTTCTATCATATTCATATGAATAAGAAATATGAAATAAAAAACTTACTTTCTTGCTTATTTATGATTTCTTAGAACTTGTTGAGCATTAATTATGACCTTTGTGTAATTGACTGGAAACATGTATGACATTTCTGAAAAATCTATGCTTTCATTCATTTAATGTTTTCTTCCACACCATGTACATGTTTTTTAACCTGTGCTGATGTTAGCATAATAAAATTAATTTTGAAATTAAAAAGAGAATGAAGAAGTGCAGTGGCAGATTAATATCTATAGATGAGCATCTATGCGTGAAACAAATTCAGCCACAAGAACACACCGCTTTTGACAGGGAAGGAAGAAGCTTCCTACCCATTAACCTGTTGAATTGGAGTTAGAATTTCAGTCCAGGGGTACTTAGCATTGAGACTGTCTGTCTTCCCAGTGTCAAGGGGTTAAGTTTGTAGCTGTTGTTTTGTTGCATTCCCAGAGTGAAGTCTAAACCATATCAAAAAATTGCTGGATCACTTCACACTTCAGCTGTCCCCTGTATCCTTCTCCCTCCTGGTGTTTTCTCTCTCTTCTCCCCTCCCCATGCTCCCTGCAAATACAACCCTTCTTCACAGAGCTGGTGTCAAGCTTCAATGAATATAGCTCTGTCTTGCTAAGTGTATTAATGCTGCACTCTGCTTCAGACATGAACCTCATTGCTCACCATAACGCCTCTGTGTGGGTTTGTGTGTGCATGTGTGCATGCATGAGTTGAGGTTGTTTGTTAAGGAAGGGACTGAATGCTGCAATTGTTTGACTGTTTCTGTAGCCCATATTACATCTTCCAATCAGCTTGTATGAACCTTAGGGAAATAAGGGTCAAGATTTAAGGTTAAAAAAAGTTAATTAGAGAAGATTCTGTTATTTATCTGGAAGATAATTTGTGGGTAACTAAAACCGAGAGAACTTTGCATTCGTTCTGCTTTCTCAATGCAGAAAGTGTATGTAGCATCCATCGAATAAGTTACCAAAAGTGTTAATATCTTTTAATAGCAGTAATAATAATCCTTTCACTTTAGTTAATCATGTGCTAATCTCTTGGTAAGTCAAAGGTATTAGACCATTTAAAATTCATTGTGTCAGCTCAGCCAAAGTAACTGGCACAGTGGTGTAAACTTTTGGAAGAAAAGTCCTTCAAACTAAAATAATGATGTCATAAAGTAAAGGATTTTGCTTGTTCTACACAGGAATTCTAAGGATGTCATTAGTTTCAGGTGCTGGACAAAGGGATTTTAGTTTATACTGAAACAAAATACTACTGTTTTTTTCTAATGTGTACTATTTCTGAATTGGACTTCACTGTTTACGACTTCTCACTAAGCAACTAAGCATAGTTCATTATCTGAAAGATTTCTCTGCTTGTAATGTTTTTTTCCTGTAAATGTATTACTGATGTTTGCATGAAGCTACTTGTTCCTAAGATTTATTTTTTTTTAAGTTTGTACTTAATGAGGGAATTTCACATACATTATTTTCTTTTAGAATTTGTCTTGGTTGTGTAGCCTAAAGTCAATACCTAAGCTTTTATCATAGAATCATAGAATTTCAAAGCTGGGAAGGGTTCTTAAAGATCACCAAGAACCAAGCCCCCAGCCACAGGCAGGGATACTTCCCATTAAACCAGGTTGCTCAAAGCCTTACCCAAGCTGGCTTTGAACTCTGCCAGAGTTGGGGCACCTGCAACTTGCCTGGGCAACCTGCTCCAGTATATTATGTTCCAGTTCACCACCCTCAAAATAAAGATTTTCTTTCTTAATATCTAGCCTAGATTTCCTTGCTTTCAGTTTGTACCTATTCCCCCTTTTCCTATCACTGCAATTCCTGATGAAGGCTCCCTCTCCAGTTTCCCTGTAGGCCCACATCAGATAGTGGAAGGTAGATGTGAGGTCTCCACACAACCTTCTGTTCTCCAGGCTAAACAGCCCCAACTTCAGCCTTTTCTCCAGCCTAAACAGCCTGACTTTGGAGGGCAGGTGCTGTCGTCTTCTAATCAACATTGTGGCTCTCCTCTGGGCTTACTCCAACAGTTCCATGTTCTTGTTTTGTCTGAGGCCACAGAGCTGCATGAAGCACTCCAGAGCGGAGGAGAGGAGGTGAATCACCTTCTTCAATATGCTGGTGATGCTGCTTTGGATAGAGCCTGGGATTCCATCCTTTTGCTCAAACTTGCCTCCTTACAGATTTATTTTTGTCCCATGTACCACTCTTTTTTACAGTGTTCTTTAAATCACTCCCTGAAAGACTAAATCAGTTATTCACAACCTTCATAATTAGGCTATTCAGTTTAGACTCAATAAAAATAGTGATAAAAGTTAATAATAAGAATAATTTTTGCTCCCACTTAGTCCTACATTAAAATGATCATGTATTCTGTTTTGTGTGGTATTTTGTCTTTTGTAAAAGACTTCAATAATCACCCATGTAGTAGTGAAAATTTCCTTTTTGTTAGCTAGCAGAATAGAGTATACACAGTCTCATTTCTACCTGTCTTGAATATTTTTATTTAAAAGGCACATACTGAGAAGAGAGATTGTGTTTCATATTGAAAATGTGAATGTACTATAAGAATACTGGAAATCTCAATAGGCCTATTACTATGAATTTATTTCTATGTTTGAATTTTCTTTTATATTACAATATTGAAAATCCAATTTTCAATTTTAAATTGTAAATTTGAAAATATCATTTTAATTTCTTTTTATGTCCACCTAAATGTCTTACTTTTCCATTGAATTTATTCATATCACATGGACAAATTAAGTTTGTGTAAGACTGTAAAGATTTAGACAAGGTAAATTTGATCTTTTAATTTCAATTTCATGTTTTGGTTTTGGTTTTGGTTTTTGGTCTGGCTTACCAAAACTCAAAAAACCAAAGTTTTTTGGGGTGTTTTTGTTTGTTTGTTTTTTGTTGTTTTGTGTTGTTGTTGTTTTGTCCTGACTATGTCTGAAGAGGCCACAGGTTAAAGCTGACCTTAAGAAAAGAATGCAGAATTATCTTAGTACTACATGACTTTGCAGACCTGTGTTCTCTGGGCATACTGCAACAGATGGTAGTAAGTTTTACATACTGCGTAGGTTAGTTTTGATTCCTGAGAGCAAATAGAACTCACAGCTTGAACACTGGGCTTCAGGTCTGAAGCACTCCAGAAATTAAGTCACTTTAATTTTTCTAATTCCTGAACAGGAAAACTAAGGGAAGGAAAGTAAGTGTCTTACCCAGTGTAATAATGGTGGACCTTGTCAGGCACTATTCTTTCTGAAGACTGAAATATAAATAATTGTCAACTTTCATGTTTCTCTGTTTGCTGATCGGGGGTAATATTTAGATCTGGAGCTTGTAAGTGCAGTGACAAATACAGATCATCTGAATCCATTTTGCTAAGTGGTTTAGTTAAACCATGATCTTACTGTGTGTGAATGTTCTTATTCAGAGAGAGAGTAGCCTGAAGTATTTTTCTGTTTCCTTTCATGTCTAGAGTTGCATTCTCCCATCTCTCAGCATTGTTCATTCATTTGGCCAAAGAGACTGTTGATGGATCCTGATCACTCCTGCCTCAGTGTGCATACCTCAGCTCTTTCTGTTGTGTGAGAGCTTGACAGACAGAGATGCCCTTTCAGCTTAGGCGTGTTATGTTGCTCAAATTATCCATTTATTTTTAAAAGCAGCATTTATTTAAGGGTATGAAATTATGTATTTATACAAGAATGTGAGTTTAAACCAGTGGGGTATTTGAGAAAGAAACAGAGAATCCCCTAAGCTAGGTACTTGGGTGACTTGTACAAAGGGGGCCTGGATCGTAAACTTTTGTGTATGTGAAGTAATGGAAAATTATTAGTGACAGAATTACTCGTTGCAGTGTTTACCAGGAGGTGAATATTTGTAGTATGAGGGCTTCAGTTTGTAAAACATTAAATAAATACACTCTGGTATATAAATATTTTTCCATAATAGTTATTCCCAGTTGATTCATGCTGCTGTTCAAGTGTCCTCTAAACATCTCTAAAGGGAGTGATGGTCAGTATAGGATGAGCATAGAGGTTCAGGCACTTCCCCTGCCAGCTGTCTCTCCTGGCAGCTTCTCCCAGAGCCACTGCCACAACAGCCAAGTGGCAGAGGGAAATTACACTCATTTCTCAGTGGCTTCTGTTTGTGTCCTAGTGAAAACTGGGACACATTTCCCCATGCTCAACTCTTTGCTAGGACAGTAAATGATGGGAAAGTAAAAATGACAAAATATGGGCGGTGGCAATGTTGTGTCTGAGCCTTTTACCAGTGAATGTGAGATGGATTTCTGTAAACCGGTATTTACCTTTACTGAGTGGAAATTATGTTACATAATATATGCACAGCCCAGGCAAAGCTGTGTCTATAAAAAATATACAGGAAAAAAAATTGAGACTAGAAGATGAGCTGAAAAAGTTTTTCACAGTGCTTTCTTTACCTGATAGTGGGCAATGCATAAAAAATAATTGGTGTAAAAAATAAGCGGTGTGGAAAGAGCAATCAGAGTTTAAGTATGAGCTTTTGGTCAGAAATGATAACCAGGATTTTTTAAGTATCTGATATCTAGCAGATGCTTAACCTGCCAAACTGAATATTGAAAATAATCATATTGAACAATTGTTCTAAGTCAGACCTCTCCACTGTAGAGTTTATTTTTCCACCCTGTATTGGATGCTCAAATTAAAATATATTACAGCCTTTCATAACTTCTAATATCTTCATCTGTAATTCAGAGACAGAATTGCAAAATAATAGAACCTAGATTTTGACCCATGATGAAGTGTGGTAAATACAGTGACTTTAAGTGATTCAGGTGGAATAGTTCTTCAGTTGTCCTACTCTTCTTTTATTTTGCAAATATATTTATTTTTAAAAGTGGCAAACATTTTTCTTCAGCTCCTAGTATGAGTTAAACATGAATGGATGTTCTTAAAAAAACCTTCTATATCTGGAAAAAGACTATCAGTACCAGTAATGAGGGCACTGCATCATGGAACAGCTACTTAATTTCAGGAAACAGTCTAATGAATATGAACACTTTGGAAATTAGTTGTCCATTTCATTAATTGTTTATTTGTGAATGAAAAGAGCTAGTCAAGCAAAGATACTGTTTGGTTTCTGGAAATTGCTCCACCAAACTATCTCCAGATGTTGGGGAGGTGGGGAAGGAGGAAACTTCATCCACATTTTAATACGTGCAACTTTAGTAGCATGCTCACGATTCATGATCTGTGTTTGGATGACATTTTTGCTTTGTTTTCTGTGAAAGAAAGAAGGTTTTCTCTCTTCCCAGCCTTTTTCTAACAAAACAAAGTTCATAGCAAGGAGTCTACAGCAATTAAATTTTATAAATTATATTTAACTGTAAATGATAAATGTTTAACCAAAATGGATAGATACTAAAATTACAAAAATAATTAATTTCAGTAAAATATGTGGTAGTAAATGTATTTCTGGAGTGCCAGCATGCTTTAAGATGCTCTCCTTCCAACTTCTTATTCAAGTGACTTCATTATTAAAATAGATTTCCGTCTGAATATATGTAGGTCAACAAACAAGTCTGTGTTCTCTTTTTGATACTTCTTTTTTTTCCTCTTCCTTTTAAAAATGGACTTTTTCTTGACTGTGGGCTTAGATTTTTTTTGCCATAATTTGTTTGCTCTATTTTTTTTCTGAACAGTATCTCACTCCTTATGCATTTTACTCTTCCCAAAAGGAGTAATACAGCTTCTCTCCATTTTTTCTATTAAATATTAGGGGAGCTCATTTCTGAGTGATAAGCAGCCAAAAATAACACAGGATTTGTATTCAGGGCTGAATTTTTCATATCTGTTAAAAAAAGCAACTGTGACACAGTTCACTTTACAGTTATTTTCCAGATTATTCTAAATAATTGAGCATTAGAAGAATCTGTCTATTCCCACAGGAAAAACTGTCCAATAAGCCTCTCCCTTCATCTAAGGGTCACAGAGGAAACCCTGGCTAGACGTTTTGGTGACTAATTTAAACTATCTGGCAAGACAATTGATAGCACCCTTCCTTTGTGTTGTGACAAATATATTTCGACTGCAGTTTATTAACATAATCCAGCACAACCACAGACATATTGTATGTATTATAGCATAGAATTAGAAACATTTTTTGCACATCACAGTCTTTATTCTCTCTCTTTTTTTGACAAGGATCTGGATAATTGCCTCAGCAAATGAACTGCTGTGTTCAGCCTGTTTCTGTAATTTCATAAATTGTTTTCCATGCTAAAACTAAGCAAGCTTTTACTGAGTAAGTATGAAGAACCACAGTGTAATTACAGAAGCAATACTATTAAAAAGTGTGACAGAAATGGCATTTTAGCTTACAACTTCTTTTCCTTTGCTTTATTACAACAAATCAAATATATCATGAAGTGACAGTTAGTGAGCAACAGTGTCTTCTGCCTTTCTCTCTCCTGTTCATTCACACACACACATATACACAGGCTTTGAGCTGAGACTTACATAGAAGATTACCACATAAGCTGGATCATAAGTTACTAGCTGAGGTTCCCACCATTCAAGGAAATTTTGTTTAAAAGTAAGAGTGTTTGTCTCATACTTACATAAGTTGAATATTTAGCTTTTGGGGTTTTGTCTGAATACATTGGTTCCCTTTGTTGGTAAACAGTATTAGGATTATTCCCATTACATGGATGGAAAAAAGTGAGATACAAGATAACTTTTCCTGGACTCAAACCCAGTGAATGACCAGGCTAAGAATGAAACTTAAATTTGCTGTCTTAATCATTGAACCACACTGCTTGCAATCAATATGGCCTTGATCCAGAGCCCACTGAAATCAATGAAAAGGAAGGTTTTGACCAGGTCCTGTATGTAATGTAAAGTCCTTCCTTTAGTTTATTTTCCTCCTAATGATGTGGTTATTAAAGTGCAGTTTTTCCATACAATACTTTCGTAGGGACTAATTAAATCAATCAGTGACAGTGATAGAATTTGAATCAGGAATAGTGGTCAGCTTCTCTATTTCTGTCTTCTGTCCTTTTAACTTATTTTAAGTTGGACACCTTTTTACATATTAAATGTTTATATATTTAAAATCCATTCATTTTCTTTAAATACGCATGTATTTAAATACACACATGCACACACACACACACACACACACACACACACACACTCACAGACACATATATATGTGAGGAATCTAAGGTCTGCATTTCTTTGTGTTTTCCAGGGCTCTTTATTTAGTCCTTTGCATTTATTAGTCCTCAAATGAGCACTACTGCTGGTGTGAGCAGCACTTAGCGAAACATTAGCATGTATCACTGAGTTTCTAAATGTGAGCAGGCTGGAGCAATTTGTGTTGTGAAGTTAACTTTACTAAAGAAGAAGAAAAAGGGGAAAAAATAGAAAGGATTTTGTGAAAATATTTAACTAAAAGCATGATCTAAAAAATGTTTTTATTGATCTTCTGAAAATTTAGAAGGTATTTTTGTGAAGTCTATGGCAAATGTAATGTTTTCAGTATTTTTCACATCCTTTTTTACTGTCTGTGGTGTGAAATGTCCAAAGGTATTAGATTAATAGAATTGCTGCAAAAATGAGCAAGACTGTCATGAAACATAAAAGGCCATTTAATTTACGTTTTGTAGTTCTGAGAACCGGAAAAAATGAGAACAACAGCAATACTTGTTGAACTGAATCAGAGTAACTGTGTTTAGTTAATCACCTCGCAAAAATTAACTGCATGAAAACTTGCTTGATTCATGTACTGGTCATTTGTGATCTTAAAAACTGGTTCATCTAGCAGCTCAAGATCTGTGAAAACCTGAAGTGATTGATCCTGTCACATTGGTGAGTTCAGGCTGCAATACTAAGGAAGGAGTTTAAACAGGTGTTCCTTCCAAGGAATCTCCTGGTGAAATATTTTTAAACTATTTTTTTTTTTAAATAACCTTTGAAACTTTTATAAACATCTCCTATGCGAGTCCATAAATCTCTCTGTTTTCTAGCATGCTACTTCAAATGTGGTTTTAGCATGTCTGATCTTACAGTTATATTTACCTTTTTTGCACTGTACTCAGAAAAATATCTGAGTACTCTCACATCTTCTTGATGTCTGGCAGAGGACCTGTACAATGTCATGTCCTCAGGTAGTTTAGTTTAGCATTTTTCTTAGATGAAGTTTGGGGTATTCTGTGTTCTTAGATGTCCAGCATTTTTTAGTTCCAGGCTTGGCATGATTAGATTAGAGGGGATTTTTCTTTTCCAGAGTTAGAATTGAAATTTGAAATAACTGTATCAGGCATACTGTTGAGTAATCAGCTCTATTTCTAATTTCTGATTTTCTTATTTCTAATTTCTCTAATTCTACAGCTTTATTATTATGCTGAAACTTATTGGAGACCTCTGATCTCCCCCAAAGCTTCTCTCCAGACCACCTTCAGCAGCACATCCTTTCCTTGGCTAAGCAAGATGTGAGGTGTGTCTAGGCAGGAGCTGCTGGTTCCAGCTGATACCTCGTCACTATTAAATAAGTGCAGTGGAATGCCCTGGCTGTAAGCACCTAGCAGGCCAAAACAAAAAGGTCTGGGGACTGCATGTAACTTCTGTTTTGTTCTACTGTATTATAAGAATTAGGTACATTTGCAAAGCCTACCTTCCTACCAAAGACAGCAAAAGCACATTCAAGGGTTCAGAAATTGTGGAAGGGTAAAAGGATTGACACATGGACTCTGGAACTGCTTAATTAGGGCTTTCCTTGGAGACATAGATAGGTTGACAAGCTGTTTTGTTAAATCATACTATAATTATTTTCTTAATTTAGGACAAACATTTTCCACTTTTTGTCATACCCTGGACACAATTGGGAGTTAAAGTATACCTCTGTCTGCCTTACTTTCACCAGCATGCAAGTTGGAATCCAAGAGTCTTCTGGCTGAATCTAGTAGGTCATGGGGTGTATTTGCCCCATCTGCCCTCCGTGCTGAACTTTCATACACATGGCATTCTGAGGACTGTATCTTATAGTTCATTATTTGTTGAGAACCTGCTGTTCTGTGAGAAGCCATTCCTCAGAAAGCTGCTGATGTTGCTCCATTTTTTACATTCTTATTTTGTGTTCTTAAAAAGAACAGGAGTCTTTTAGTATATCAAAGTAATAATGTTTTATGAAGTGAAGATAAAGAATAAAAGCAAAATACTTCTGGCCTCTATATATTTTTTTCTTTAAAAATATATTTTTTACCTGGCAAGTTACAAGCCTTTTTGAAAAATTGTCCATCAGTGACACAGATGAATTCTCAGTAATTAAACTCTTCTGGTTCAGAACTGCACAGGTGAACCTCAAGAACCTGCTGGTGCTTTATTAGATAGTCTAAATTAATTTGAGCTCCTGATATTTTGCTATAAGCATTAACCATCAAGGTAACATACATACACTGAGAACACTAGCAAAAGGCATTTGAAAGGTGTGTGTGTGTGTGTGTGTGTGTGTGTGTGTGTGTGTGTGTGTGTGTGTGTGTGTTGGGGGTATTTAGTCTAGAAATCATTAAAGTGAATTTCATACTTCCTCATTTGGTGATTAATGTCTGTCTGGATTTCAATAGGATGGATGCACATGATGTGCAATGGCATGTTTTCACATGTGAGTTTTGCAGGGCTGTGGCAAATCAATCAGCTTGCTATTATACCCATTACTCTCAAAAATGTAGTACTTAACCCTTAACATACCAAATTTTAAATTCTTCTAAATCTAGAATAGAGAGGTCAGTATTTCTGTCTAATTTTCCTCTAATATATTCTTTTCATTTTTATTCCTGTTTGCATCTTTGTCCCTAGTTCTTTTGATTATTTCTGTCTCTCTCCCTCCACCTTCTACCTTTGTCCTCTCCTCCCTGTTTTTTCCTCTGAATCTGACCCAGTGCTTTCCTTCACCTTTTACTTACTTCACTATTGCTGGCCAGGTAGGTATTCTGCTTCTCTTCACATATTTTTCACTCCCTTGAATTTTTACAAGGCAGTGGAATAACTTTGCAGCTCCTTGTTGTATTAAGTAAACAAATGAAAACTCATCACTTGCTCATAAGCAGTGATTTCCCAAAGCACATCAAGTATTTAAGATTTAGGAAAAAAGAACAACTTGGCATAGATCCAAAATCCCTTTTGACTTTAAAAATTGTGCCTGACCAAAACTCCCTAAAAACATTAGAAAAATCACAGAAGGGACAATTTTGTTTGGGAAAATTATGTAAAAGGTCTGTTCTCATCTGCCAGGATTCCCTTCAACAGTATTGAATTTGGATGCTGATGCTAATGGAGAATTTACAGGGCTCACAGAGTTATAGGTTTCTTTCAGTAGCATTTAATAATATTACTATCTAATAACTATTAGATACTGTCCTACTCAGTAATTAGGTGAGTGAGATGCCTTCTGAGTCACCAGTTTTGCCAGCCTCCTAGGGAGCATCTGCTTTTCATCTTTCAGTGCTTACTCAATGGGACCACTGTTTCAGAGAAGGGAAGAAATTTTTAAATGAGGTGAAGAACGTTACTATATATGCCTACAACTGAAAGGTGTGTTTCAAACTGTTATACCAACAGACTTGAATGATAATTTTGAAAAGTAGTACATCTGCATGAATGTATGGATATCTGCCAATCATGGCCTCCAATGGTTTCAGAGCAGTAGTTTCACAGATGAGACCTCCTTTCTGCTATTTAATCAAAAATGGTTCTAAGCTCACTTCTTTACCCTGCCACTGTCACTCACCCTCTCTAAGGCTTCAGTGTTGCTCCAGTTCACCCGTCCTGGTCCCCAGTTACCCTTTAAGCCAAGCCTAGCAGTTTCTACTGATGACTCTGCCACACCTGATTTATTTTTTCTTTTAGCCCAAATCACAGCCCAATAATTTCTCCTTAATCAGATGAAAACAACTTTCAGTCAAGGGTTCTGATAGTTCTTGTCTAATGAGCTTCTCCTTCAAACTCTGCCTCCTGGGAACTATCCGCTCTCTGGTCTCTCATCTTGTTCTTCTGCCAGCTCAAGGGTGTTCCTGCCTCACATCCTGCACCCTGACACCTGCCCTGTGGCTACCTGGCTGCCCCAGGGCTGAGCAGCCTGCCCTGGTGGCCTGGACAGGGTGGCATCTGCTCTGGGCAGGTTCAGTTTCCCAAAAGAGGAAGAGGAGATGACTTTCATGTAGCTGGAGAGAATGCCTTTGCCTGCACTTAGCCCGTGGTCCCACTCACCACATGTTCCCCTGCCTGCTGGCACAAGGTAAATCTCAAGACATCAGGAAAGGACAGAACTTGCATGGGGTGGGGAAAATGGGAAAAGAATGTAAGAACAGCACAAAGAGCAATGCCATAAATGTAGCTTTTCAGACTTCACTCTTCGGGGTGTACATGGCTGCTTTCCTGCTGTTTCCTAATTTGAGAATTTCTGCTTCTCAGCTTCTTTCAGAGCTGTTGATTGTGATTGAAAGGTAGAGGAACTGAGGAAAAGGCACATTAAGTCACTCAGGAAGTCAGTGAAATTGGTCTAGAAACAACACCTCCACGCAGTCATGTGAGGGCCTGTTCCTTGTCTTCAAGTTTGGCTGCAGAAATGCCTTTGTTTTTCTAGCCCCTGCAACTGGTAGGTGGAATTCAAACATGAGTAACAGAGGCTTCCAGCTTCTGTGCTGGGGACAAACCTGCTAGACTGATTTTTTGTGCTGTGTGTCACGATGGCATCTCAATGCACTGGTCCTGTGCTGCTGGGAAATACCTGCCCTGCTTTTATAAAAAAATTATTTGAGCGCCAGAAGTAATGTGGCCAAATGTGAGTGGTGTGCTGCTTTTGCAAATCTCTGCAGAAGAGCTTTAGGAATTTCTGTATGGCATTCATTCCACTCTGCAGTATGGACATCACTGGCCCCCTTCCTGCCTCTGGCCCAGCCAGGCAATGAATCAATGTTTTCATTTCTCAGAAGTATGCTAACACCACACTAAAGGTCACTGCCACTACTTGTGTAGTTTGGGCTTTGCCTATGAAAACTGAGATTATTCTCTGTATGTGGTGTTCTCACTCATTTCAAAATTGTGCTGATATATAGATATATATATATATATATATATGTAAAGAAAATAGGTGGGATGGGAAAATAATATTAAATATCATCAATTTATAATTCTTTGATAACAAAGAGATCAAGTTCTTTGTCACAAAGACAGGAAAAAGTGTACCTAACCTATGTTGGTAGGTCTTCTGTGACAATGTACTTCACTTAAACTCTTATCTACAGTGTAGTATTGAAAAAAGGACTAAAACTCAGAAGTGCTTTTTCCTTGTTTTATGTGTTGGGTTTTTTTTTTTTTCAATTTGAAAAGGATTTACGTTGATTTAAAGACATTTTTCTAGAATTTGCTTTGAATACAAATCATGTCATAGAGCTTTGCCAAAATAAACTTGGCAGCTTACATTTTCTTTCCTTTTTTTTTTTTGAGTGTTGGCATGTAATGAATATTAATGGAGCATCACTTCCTGGTTTTTGGCATGATACTTTCTTCATGTAAATACTGCTTTTTGCAATACCAAAAGCCTGTGTGTGGTTCAAGCCTTCAATTAAATTTAGATGAATTTATAGAGAATGTTGATTTTTTTTTTATTGTGAATGTGTTGAAAATTTTTATTAATTTTGTTGAAAATTTAGGGGAAGGCAGTTTCATTAGTTTCATTAGTTCTTTCTTTGCTACTTAGCACATCTTGTTCTTCTATGTCTGTTTTTAAACTCCTGAAATTAAACTCCTTTTCTTTTTGAGGCTTTCATAGCAGCAAGCACATTGTCAGCAATCAAATAATAACAGGGAGAAGTGAATCAGTCTGGATAAAGTGGAACTGACCTGAATTTGGTCCTCAAACTGAAACTTACCACAATTACATTGGAATTTTTAATTTTTTTTTTTTTTTTTTTTTTTTTTTTTTTTTTTTTTTGTAATGGTTTAGAAATTACTGTCACACACCTCTGCACCATCTGGCTTTTTCTAGGAGTGGAAACAGACTTATCAACATACTGCAACAGACTGTTTCTGTGGTGTGTCTGGCAGAACTGTTACCTGAAAACTCTGGAATTCTCACCAGAAGGGTGGCTTTTAAGAAATTTCCAGACCAGTTTTCACACCAAAGAGTATTAGGTGGTAAGCAGAGCGGAGAAAAACACCTGTGCTTGCAATTGCATCTTGTTTTTACCAATAACTAATTTGTGCTAGGCTAAATATTGCTTTTAATTATGACCTGGTGGAACTCTCACAAAAAATGAGAGAAAAGTCTCCCATTTTTCTCATTGTGACATGAACTTTTCATCATAAAAGTCTGCTGGCTATAATGAGGTGACACATGGCTTTCTTAGAGCTGAATTTAGTCCTCTCTGTAGTGCACGCTTGTTTAAGTTAGGGCCGTCCATCACGTAGACCCCAAGGTCTAGACAGAGGAACCCATTCCATCTGGCCTGTGCTTTTGTCCTGCAGGAGAGAAAAACTGCATTTTGTCTGCTGATTTAACTGCTCCTGCACACAGACAGGCATTTACGGTGCAGCTAATACATATATGTGTAGGTAGATGACAGCAGGAGCTTCAGGAAATGGCATTTGTGATGGTGAGGATGGCAGCAAGAGCCTGTCAGGGAGCTCTTATCAGAGCTGCTGCTGTGTTTGTCTGGGGAAGAAGGGCACTAAGGAGCAGCTACAGCAATGTCTGCAAATAAAGAGTACCAACCATTAATACCTGCTATGATTACCACAGGTTTAAGTGTCCCTATGCAGCCTCCTGCCCTACAAGCATCAAAATGCTGAGAGCAGGATTTGTTCCCCTCAGTTAATTAGGCTGATAGCTTTGTTCTATACTCTCTTAGGCTGATAAATTCAAAGAGTGATAGAAAGCTGATCTACTTTAGAAACTATAATAGTCCTCTCCATTTTATAGTTTGGGAGAGAGTAGATTGTTACTGACACATTTTCCAGGTTACTATGTTTTTCTATAATTTCATAAAACTGTAAAAACACCTATGATGGGCTTACTTGTGCTTCAGTGAAACAGGACAAGTCACATATTGATTGCAATGGGAAGAGACTCTGGGCTGGTATTTTGCACACACCAAGCCATTTCACTTTCTACCAGCCTGGTCTGCTTTTTCCACAAATGTGCACAGTATGTAGATGTAGATGTAGATGTAGATGTAGATGTAGATGTAGATGCTGCAAAGTATTTGCACATTACATGGTGACCAAAGTAACTTTTGTCTGTGATAAACTGCAAGGTGCTATGACAGGAATAAATACAGGGCTTAGCATGAGCACAGCATGTGCACAGGAGTATACATGCTGGATTAGAGCCTGCAGGCTGGATTTTGTAGAGGGAATGAGAACATTCCTCTTTCTACAGACTACACTTTTCACTTGTGTAGTGAGTAGCAGCAGGATTACTGTAGCTGATGCTACACTTGGCGAGATCTAATACCAGCATGACAGAAGGCAAATGAAGGAAATACTAAACATGCACTGAATAATGTATTCCTCTGGATTAAGGTGGGAGAGAGCTTGTAAAAGAAGTGGGAAATGCAATAAATTCTCTCAACTTTGTCTATGAGGATGTGTGTTGATTTTTAAAGATGTTGAACACTTCAAAATGGATAGTCAGGATTTGATAAATACAAGATACAAATTAACACACTGTTTTCTCAAATGGGTTCAATACAATGCGTGCTGCCAAATGGCAAAAGTTGCTGTTACTTTAATGCAGCATATTAGAACACATTATTTTTGATTGGGTAGCCTGATGGTTGCTGAGATATCTGTTTAGCTGTTGTCATTTTCTGCTGAATGCATATATCCAAATAGATGAGTTTTGTTTAATAGAATAGTTTATGCTCTTTTTTTTTTTTTAAAAAAAAAAAAGGGAAAATAAAGGAAAAAAGAAAGGAAAAAAGAAAGAAAATGTTCTTCATTACTTGGTTTACTTTTTCTACTGAATTTTCAAAGTTTAGGTATGCTGGGAGTACAATTTTCCTTTTTCCAGATCTGAGATATAGGAACAGATTATCACAACCAACTCATATCTCCCACTGCCTAATCTGTTTTAGATTTGTAGATAAACGAGACTTCAGGGTCCAGAGATAACATTTTAGCATGCATTTCAAGATACAAATTTACCTATTGTGTAAAGAGGAAATGGATAATATCCAAATCAGACTGATGACCACTCCTGTCACTATATAAAACACAAAAGCAATGGAAAATACAAACAAAACAACTGTGATTTTTTTTTCCCTTTGGTCCAGTGTAGTATCTGAATTTTCAACTGATTTCAAATAAATATATGTAATTGCTTAGCTATTATAAGAGATTAGAAGAAAAACTGATTTTGTATTTAAATGTTCTGTTTTTTTACATGAAGATGTCTTCCTAATTGCAAAACCAGGAGAGAGCACATGGATCTTTCAAAAACAATTTGCTAGTCATTTGGCCCAATTCTTGTGCAATAACTGTGATTGTGATCTATTCAAGACAGTAATACTGTGGAGTTCAAGGAGCATTTCGACAATCCTCTCAGGCACATGTATGACTCTTGGGATGGTGCTCTGCAGGGCCAGGAGTTGGATTCCATGATCATTCTGCGGCCCTTCCAACTCATCAAATTCTCTGATTCTCTGACAAATTCATAAGGTCAGAAGTAAGAAGGGTAGCATCTCTTGACTACTTGGTTTGGTGCTCAGGGGCATGTTACTGTTACAGAAACTTTGGTAGCAGGCTAGCATTTCTCCCCTAACAGAGCAAGAAATATGCAGGTGTAAAACAGGAGGCAATGGTATTTATAGGACAGGTGACAAATGTGAAAAGCATGGCAACTGTGCCATAAGTTTTGTAGGCTTTATTGGTCATCTTCCTGCAACTGTGCTCAAAAATTAATTTCTCCGTGCTTACTGTGTCTTGTGTTTTAAACAGATACAGAATTTTCATAACGCCATCAGTTAAACAAATAAACAAGAAAGAAAGGGTTTGTGTTCTCCCTCCAACACTGCCCTCCAACATAAAATTTGTTCTAGTTTCACTGTCAGCAAATTACTTTATGTTGTCTCAGTTATCACTCAGGACTATCTCCTTAAACTGCAGCCACCTGATTCTAATTAGTTTTATTTTTTGCCCATGTCATCAACTGTTACACATAATATTATAAAAAGGAGGAGTGATAAGGAGGATGAAAGTCTGCAGAACTTCTGCATGTATTGAAGGTCCTTTACACTTCCCAATATTGACTCCCAAATTGAACTGGGTACTAAAAATTGGGAAGTATCAAGAAATAAATAATGAAGGTCACTGTCAATGATCTGGAATTCTTTCCTTAGATAAAGCCTTTATCTGTAATTGTCTCACATAATCTTTTTACACTCATTTAGTACAAAAATTTTAGTATTGTAATTTTTTCTTTATTATGGAAAGCTGTTAAAAAGAGACATTGTTTACTTTTGCATGTGACAGGACATTAAAGGAAGCAGTGCCTTTTTCAAATTGTTTGGAGTTTCTTTTCTGTGAATCCTTAGAAATTAAATGAAGGTTGTAGGTCAGGAAGAGGAAAGCAGCTGCATTGCTGCGTATTCATTGCAAAGATACTGTTTCTTCAGTTTAGAAATATGACTGGGTCTGTTGTCTTCTACACAAGAAGGGTCATAATCTCGGCTATATTGTCCCTTGTTTCTCCTCACACTGCTTCTGAAATCTAGAAATTAGGTGACGTTTTAGCATAGGGTGTAGATTTCAAGTCAAGACTGAGCCTCTGTGTGTCTTCTCTGCCCACCCTGAGAAAGACAGAAATCACTGTGACAATTATGATGTGCAGTGGTGAAGGAAGTTTCTGAAGATGAGTTTGTGTTACCTCCTGTATGCTTTCAACAAAAACTTGCTGACTAAGCACGTCCTAAGTATTGCATCAGCCAGGGCAGCAAGTCATATGGAATAAAACTTCTATTTTGTAGAATTTACTTTTATTTCTCTGAAGAATGTTTACACTCACAGGTCTACTGTGAGTAGTATACTTCTCACTCTCCTAGCAGATTGTGGATTTTGGAATAAGTAAAATGCTTACCATGCATACAATACATCAAGTTCTGTGCTTTTCATTAGTAGCCCTAGTGTAGCACCCTTAGTCTGATGCTCAGTCTGATTGTAGCAAACCTACTAGTTCTAAATGAGAAGGAATTTCTTCACATTTAGTCAAGATCAGATTTCTTTGATTAAAAAAGGCAGGGGGAGGGAAAAAGTTAAGCAATTCCGCAGTCGTTAACAACTCACTTCTAAATTAAGTAATTTCACTGCTTAAAAAACACCTCTGTAGAGAAGATAGTTACATCTGTGAGAAAGCTACTCTGCAGCAATAAGGGAAATGAAAATTTCCAGCTCACCTGAAATTTCATGGGCTTTAAGTATAGAAAAACTCCATGGAAAGTATCTTTAAAGGATTTAGAGGAGAGACCTTCACCATTGCTGTTACAGTTTTCATTTGGCCATTGATTCTCTGTTGGTGGTTGCAAGCAATCATTGACACTGACTTACATGGTTTCCTTGTAATTAAGACTTTGTGTGTTTGGAGAATGAAACCTTGGGGTCTAGTGAATTTACTTGTGACTGTCTTGAGCTGTGCATATGTTGTTATTCGTAACTGTATCATAATTGAAATATGCTCTATATTAGGAGAAGCTTGCAAATGTTTCATGTTACCTTTCAACCAACGTAACACACAGGATCTGCTCAACAGAGACAGGCAGATTGTGTTTCCACCAAGCTAGGTGTTGCAAACTGGTGAAAATGCAGCTCAAAAAAATGCCAGGTTGTGTGGCTTGCTCTTCTGGCAGTTTTGAAGATGTGCCTTTTTACAGGAACTCTAGAAATGGGAATTATAACATGACTTTTTTCTGTGTTGCTCTTAGTGCGCACATGCGCACAATGATTTAATTAATGAATTGGTGATATTTTTTCCTACCTTTCTAGAATGTGAATATGAGTATATGTGAAGAGTAAGGATGTGAGTGTTTGCGGTATGGTTTCTTGATAGGCATTAAGAAATAGTGGTGCAAACCATGAATGACATGAAAATATGGGAAGTTTTTGCAAACCCTCATTTGTCTTGTGCTTTGTTTTTGCTTGTTTGTTTGGATGTTTTAACATATAGCTGTATCTTATCATTGTATTAAAGAAGAATGTTGTCTGTATGTATGACTTGGCAGTAGATCCTACTTCGATTTCACACGTCCTCAGATTAAATTAAATGTCTGTGTATGCTACAAACATATTTTGCCAGACAAAGCAAATTAATATCTTGTATGAGTTTGACAGTATATGTTGTAAATCTATGCAATTACAACAGTACTTTTAAATGTATGTTATAAAGATTTACTGAGACATGAATTTGATGATCAAAATTATTTATATTTTAATGTTGTGTACAGAGGGGGCTTGGGGGAACAAAGGTCTTCTGAACTCATACATGCTACTGTAGGATGGAAACCAGTTTTGCACCAGTAGGTACATTAGGAAAAAAACAACAGCAAAAAGCAAACCAGAAAGACCCTACCCTACTTGAAAAAAAAGAACAGCCTGATAAAGATTCTGCTTCAGATTACAAAAGCAAATAAATATATGCATGTTCTATTGTATTTTATATATTTCTGTTCTTTAGCTAAAGGACAACTTCCCATGAAATAATGCATTCCTTTAGAATTGCAGAAGATTTTCATAATTTTTTTTAAACATTCCTATTGTAACCTACATCAAAAGGGCAGCTATGTTTCTTGTGTCTGACTATACATATGCATTATAAAAAAGTGAGTCTACTGTAATTACCAGTTTGCAGAGCGAATTCCTGCAGGGTTTGTACTCTCCCCATTAGTAAAAGAGATAAGTTGAAATGTATTAAAATTTCACTGTACAACTGGGAGTTTTTGTTCACAGTAAATGTGGTAATGTTTCTTCATTGCTTGACTGTTTGTGTTTAAATTTAGGCAGTGTGCCCAACAGGGACAAAATTATAGGATAAAGCTATGTATAAAAGAAAATCCTTCTGAGAAAACCAATAACATTTCTCCCTCCACTGCCTGCCCCCCTTCTCCCTCTTTTCTCTCTCTCTGGTTTTATTTTATATATATATATATATATATATGTATTTTTTTATTTATATATATATATATATATTTATGTTCAGTTCTGGCCAAAGAGACACATATTTCACACTTACTGGAATTCTTTTCTCTCCTAAAAAAGGTGAAGGGACAGAATATACTTTAGCAAAATTCATTGCCTTGTTTTCAGGAAATACCCAAGAAGTAAAATTTAAAGGTTACATTAATAAACTGAATGAATATTTAAGTACTTACTTTACCTTAATAAGGAGCAAAATTTTCACCTATTAGTCTGGCTTTTTGGGGACAAGGCAAAAAAGAAAAAAGTTGGGTGGTTTTCTTCTTGTTTGCTTATAGTATCAGTTTTGTGGCTGACAGGGTTGGTCACTGAAGGAACAGTGCAGGATCGAGTATTTTATTAATGTAAATAAGAAGTTATTGCTTTAGAGTATAACTTAAGAACAGGATAAATAGTATGGAGTTTTGACCTTGAAAAGAGAGAAAATATTAATTTTTTTTTAGAATTATTTTCAAAACAATAAATCTTTCATTTTAATTCTTTTATGCAGTGCAGTGTAAATCCACATAATTCTTTTTGCCAAATTGAAAAACCATCATTTAGAATCCAGAAAGTAATAACATCTGAGAAGGAAAGGAAATCCTGAAAGGCAAAACTTCCTAAAGAGCAGATTAGACAATAAGCAATGTATTTGTGATATTATTTAAGGAGAATTCCTGAATAAACGGAGACAAAGATATAGCTATTCCATGGGCTTTGCTGCATTTTGCATTGTTTGTATCAGATGTTGCTTATTCTTTCAAGTTATAGAAGAAAAAGATGGAAAATAAAAAATCTAGCTGATTTTGATAACATAATTTTGTGTGGACATTTACATTTTTCTTATAAGGTTCCCTATTTACTTGTTAGAAGTGATATATTTGTATATTTACATATTTTTCCCTTGTAATTTTTACTGGAAAACTTGTTGAGATTGTTCAAATAGTCTGAAGATAGTCTAGAGGTTATGAGTTATTTATCAGATCACCTTTAAGACTTCTAACATTCTCATAATCTGATTGATTTGTAGAGAAACAATAAATGAAGAAGAGATATTAGGCTTAATAGATTTCTTATGTGATTTAATAGAGTGAAATAACTCTTTTTGAATCACTTAAAATCTACTGAAAAAAATCCTTTGTGGATTCCTGACCCAGTAGTCCACATAATGTTAAAAATTGTTGATGATTTTCTTCCATGTTCATGCTAAATCCACAAGTTCTATGTTTTTTTTAAGATACCAGATGAAAAAAAAAAAACAACTTTTTTGAGCATATTTAGTTTTAATTTCTTCATCACAAGTTTTGAATTATTGGTTTACATACTTTATTCTGAAGCATCTCCTATAAAGCAGCAGAAGTCTGTTGTGGGTAGCACGGCTGATACCACACTATAGGAATCTCGGTATACTTCCTCCAGTACAGCTCCAGCAAGATGCACTTGTTTTCTGGAGAACTATCACCTGGACTTTTCATAGAATCATGGGCTCATGGATTGGTTAGGGGTGGAAGGAATTTTTAAGGATCATGTAGTCCAACCCTCTGACATGTGCAGGGACATTTTCAACTAGATAAGGTAGCTTAGAGCCCTGTCCAGCCTGACCTTGAATGTTCCCAGGGATGAGGCATCCACCACCTTTCTGGGCAGCCTGTTCCAGTGTTTTATAATCCTCCTCAAAAAAATTTTCTTCCTTAGATCTAACCTAAACTTACCTTCTTTCAGTTTAAAGCTATTACCCTTTGCCCTATCACAACATTCCCTGTAAAAAGTCTCCAGCCTTCTTCCAAGCCCCTTTAGGTACTGGAAAGCTCTGCAGTTTTCTCTTCCCTTGTCTGAGCTATCCCAATTCTCCCAATCTTTCCTCACAGGAGAGGTGTTCTAGCCCTCTGATCATTGTGGTCCTTATTTGGACTTGCTCTAAGCAGTGCATGTCCTTCCTTTGCTGAGGACTCCAGAGACAAATACAGTACTCCAGGTGGGGTCTCACCAAGGGAGAGTAAATCACAGGTCCAGGGCAGGCCAGTAAAACCAGTGGAAGCTACATGCCTCCTGCGCTCTCTAAAGGAGACAGTGAGTTTGGGGTACTTGGGATGAGTTCCTGGGTGTAGCTTGCAGTGCTATTCTCTAGAAGAGTCATGGTTAGTGAAGGGTACGTGAGACTTTTTGTGGGTGCATGCCTAGGCGCTGGATACCTATCTGACACTGACCGCTGCCTTGGCAACATATGTGGCTGAACTCCAGTGACTGACAGTGTTGGTTTCATAGCAGAAATCTGGTTTTCATCTGTAAGAACAAATATCTGTATTTGCTAACAGGCTCTTGGGCACAGGGAATCTAATTCTTAAATCAACTATGTTTTTTCTTCAAATTTTAAGCAAGGAAGCTCTTTTCAATCTTAATTTTTTCAGTGCAAATAACTTTGATGCCTCAGACCCTCAGGCTAGTTTTACATGCTATAGAAACATAGGGTGATACTGTACCTGAAGTCTTTGTATGAAATCCTGTAGGCAGCCCTGTGTGCTGAGTGTCTAGAAGCAGCATGAAAGCTTTACAGACACTTCCTGAAAAATAAAACATACATTCTGCGTTGTATTTCTCTAGAAAAGTCTAGGTAGCATTCTTTAACACAGGTTTCTACTTTTACTGGTGTCTGGGGTAGAACTGAAGAGCAACTGCTAAATTAATGCAAGATTACAAATTATTTTTTTTTCTTTTTATTCCCCATTCGCTTAACAGCTCTTACTTGAGAAGACTTGCAAACAGTTTTCTAGCATGCTTAAAGACTAGTTTCCTTATTACAGAAAAAGCTGTTTTATCCTATTAACAGCTTTTTCTCTTGTTAGCATCCTTCCCTTCATATTATATTAGTAACTGTTTCCTTGAATGCCACAGAGAAATATAACAATATTATTACCTTTCAAATTGTATTTACTAAAAATAAATACAAGTAAGAAAAAATACTAATAGAATGTGAGGTGAAATTGCTAACAAAATACTGCAATGCAGCGAATAACTCAGAAGATATTTGGGTATCTCTAAATGGGCAAGGGATTAAAAATGTTATAGCATTACATGAATGTTTCAGACCATTCAAATGCAAAGTAAATCCCCCCTTACTGTTTTTGCTTTGGGCGAAGCATTATTAAGCTATTAGTATTGAAGTTAGTAATGGTCGTGTATCAATTGAAGTTATTTTCTCTAGGTGATTTCTGTGTATAAAATCATTAATTTACTGATGATAAATCAAAGTAAATTTTAACAATCTGTTAAAATTTTTGTGCCAACAGAAGAAATATTAATGCTAAATGCTTCCGTCTTACCTTTTCCCTCATACCTCGTCACGTTGTGTCAGCAGTTTATTAGCCTTGTCTCTGCAAATGGTATATATTGGCATTACCCATTTTTTTCAGATTGGGCAGTTGCAGACTGAGTGGTTAAATAAGTGCATCTGTGGGAGTGACAGACCCAGGATCAGTATCAAGACATTGCCCCTCTTCTTCTTAAAAATAGTGTGATTTTATTGGGAACTTTTTGTCACCTCCACAGCAGAAGTTTTGCCATGATATTTTAAAAAGTACTTAATTGGCAGGAAAGAAATAAATTCATAAAGTAGTAAAGAAAAGAAGTGACAGATTTTTAGGAACTTTTTAAAAAGCATATATGTGGTCTGAAAAAGAAAAATCTCTGAACCTAAAACTGTATGGTACAGTCCTGCACTCAGCAATAATGTCACATAGATATCATCTTCATAACTTTATAACAAAGGAACAGGATAAGAAAATTAATGGCAGAGGAGACTTTCTGTTAAAAAAGTGTTTAACATTTTCAGAACTTACCTGTTGTCTTCTACTTCATAACCTATTCTGTCATGAATGAACACACAGCAAAACAAGAGTGGATCCCTGTGTTTCTCATTAGTCTTACTCGTTATTTTAGTGTCATGTCTCAAGATCATCTGCTGTATGATGGCTTCAAATTGTTCTCCTAATGAGTGTTATTTACTTTCAATAAAATATTAGTTCAAAATTATTTTATTTTCATTTGCAATAGGGAGTAAAACTGTTAGACAATGGATAGAAAATGTTAATTTAACATGTGTTTGGGTTTCTCTTAAAGTTGAGACATGAGCTGCAAAAACTGCTTTCTGCTTCTAACACTTTTCATAATTTCATGCAAATATTTAATTCATTGATATACAATACTTGAACTACTATTAGTTTTAAAAAAAATAAATGAGATTATTTATTCTGTCAATTAAATATGGAAAGTTCTTGCCTGCATTACAAAATACATGGAACTTGTGAATTGCCATTATACAAAATCTAAATTTCAAGTATACTTATGTGTATGTGTGTATGTGTTTAAAACCCATGGCATCTTTGCTAACTAACACATTCATGTAGAGTGCATACTCACACAGTCTTACTGATTTTAATCCAGCTGTCAAGAACTGCCCTTATGCACTTGCTTGCTGGTTTGCAGACTCACTTAAAAAGATTTCACAGGACCAAATTATCCTCAAGCCTCATGCTTCTGTGGCTGGTAACAGTGGATTTAGATTGTGTGAGCTCTGTGGGATAAGTAGATGGAACATCAATGCAGAAAATGAGTATAGTTGACTCCATTATGTATTCAGGTGCACAGTGATATAGATGTGGAAAGAAAATATTTTTTAAATACCTTTTTGCACTTGAGAAAAGTGAGGGAAGGATGTTAGGAATAAGACTCTGTTAATACTGCCACTGCATAGAAAGATGTGGTTGAGACTTCAGTAAGGTGCTGTTCAACTTCACTGGGCCCTTGAAGCCTCATCATTAGTTACATTATGAAGTTTTGTTGCAAAACTTATCTGTCTCTCCAGAATGTTGTGTCATTTGAAACTGCCTCCATCTTTTGTGATCACTTGTAAGTACTCCAGAGAAGGAATCATGTTTTTCACATGTTCTCCTTCTCCCACACTGTTATTCTTTTCATAGTAGCTTATTGACTCTGATCTATTAGAAGTTCTGCAAAATAGCCAGAAAGATTTATCTTTTCACTACTGCTATAGCTATTTCTATTAACATGTGAATTATATTTACTTTTTAGATGTAATGAAATCACTCAAATAGTACTAAATTAACATCCTTGGTCTGAGAGAAACCCAGAGAAGTCAGGTCTTTTAGTCAGATCTTTTAATAATCAGACTAACTTCTGCATAGGTGTACTGACATCATGCTTTAGTATTAGGCGAAGCTCCTTTCTTTTTGCATTATGTTTTACAGAAAGATCTCAAAGAGAGCTGCATTGCATATTTCTCAATGTCAGTTTTAAAATTTTAGGATTTAAGGAATCAGCAGTATAAACTGTTTCAAATTATTCTGCTGAAGTCCAGTCCATTTCCTGCATAGGTCCTCAAGGGCCACTGAAATTTTGACAGAAATACAAGAAGCATTACATTAGGAACTCAGTGAAAGGGCTGTAAAAAAATGCCTGAGAATTCCTGCTAACTGCAGCCATTGACATGGTAAAAATATAACAGCATGCATATTTTGAGGAATGTAGGAAACCATGTTTAGTTGTGTACTTAAGGTGTTAACCTGCAAGTTGTCATCTAAATACGTGGTTGCCTATCAGCTAATATGTTGGAGACTGTGTCTGCTGATTTTAGAATTTTATTTTATTTATTTATTTATTATAAGTGATTTTATTCACTTTTCCTTCTGTTTTCCTTCTGGCTGTCTTGGGGAAGCTCCTGAGGAAGATCTCAGTCAGGGAAAATTTCTTTCCCTAGAAAATAGTATAATATGCAAAGTCCCATTGCATAAACATTTTATCAAAATCATGGGAAGGCAGAATTACAATGCATGACTTGTGGAATGCCTAGTTAAATTCTTTCAGAAGCACATTTTGGCAAACTTCTAACATTGGTACACCCTTGGATTTTTATACCCACACTTAACAAACAGGTTGGAACAATGGTTGCAATATATAGCTGCTACATCCAGTATCTTTTTTATTAACCCCACTTCCCACCCCACTCCTTTAAAATTAAGCAGTACCAGACTTCTAACCACAGATATACCAACCCTCACAGGTACCTACAAGAACACCAGCTACTGTACCTTAAAATCCTGCTGCTGGGGAATGGAGGTCTGTATTAAAATTTTGGGTTCTCAGGTGTTCTATGCCACATTCACCTTCAGCTGCCCTTCTGGCATTCCTGAGCCTGGTGCACGAACTGTCGGTGACTTCTATTCCCAAGTTTAGTATTGAAAAAGAGTTGAAAAATACTGTTCATAATTGTGATGCATATCTTTGCGAGGCTCAGTGAATTTGCTGGTTGCATTGTGAAGGTCTTCAAGCACATTACTTTCTTTCACGTTAATGAATGTTAACATTCCAACCCTGTGTGTAGGATCACACAATGTTTTCAGTATCTTGAATCTTCCTGTCACTGAGTTACATTGGCTTTGTGTTGGGTATTGTAGTGATCTCAAGTAGTTGCAATAATTCTGAATTAACTAAGTAAAGTTCAAAATTAATCTTTGAAATAAAGATAAAATTCTATCTGAGACTTTCAGTAGCCTCTGCTATTATAGAATGGCTCCAAATTTCTGTTGCATCTGCCCTGGCAACTCTCAATGTCATTGTGTCTAGTTGCTGTTTAGGGAATGTAGGCATCAGACTAACAAAATTTTGCCCAAGATCATTGCCAGAACATGAATTAGAATGAGTATTTCCAGTCCTAAATGATCATCTTGCAGCTTGATGGGTAATCCTCATCATTCAGAAGTATGCATGGGATTCTCTGTGGTGGAATGAGAAACTACTGAAACCAAATTACAAACTGGCATCAACAAACACCCTTGGCAGAAAAAGCAGCCAATTAAGGCTGGGCTGAATATTTTGGCCATGCTAATTATGCTTTGATTTTTTTCATGCCAATCAATATTAATTTATAAAAATGCATAGCTCTTTTTGAAGACTTTCCAGATTTATTTATTGGAGGAAAAAGCTGTTGTTTTCATGTTTTTGAAAAATTTGGGTAAATTTTTTGGGCAATGTGTGCAAAAGATAGAAATCATACTAATTAACCAGTTCAACACTTTACATCATCAATACTCTCTTTAACTCAGAGAGGAGGAAAAGAAACATGTAACCTCTAAACTTTTCCCCCCAGTTTATAATCTATAGTGGCTAAATGGACAATTTTTGAATGGGTGTAATAAAACTTACTCTTAAGCTGCAACACTCTATTTCAGGTTCAAGCTGAATCAAATTTTTACAGGCAAACTGTTGACCTCTAGGCCAAAAGTGGATAGGGTTGTAATGGAAATGCTGATGAGCCTTAATAAAGCAACTCTTCCAAATGTCAGTTTCATCTAGTACATGTACTGCACTATATTACACCTCTTACATGTACTGTAAATGACACATGAACAAATCAAAATATCATCAAATACAACCAGTGTATGTCACATTCCAGCAGAGATATGAAATAAGTGGTGAATGTGAGAAAATCTTCTACTGTAAAGTAAGAATACCATCTTGAAAGACCTCCTTCTTGCAGTACAATTAATTACTGAGTTCATTAATTAATGAACATATTAGCAAAAGAACACCATTACTGACCAGTGTAGTCCTGATATATTGCCAGGTCAATACACTATTGAACATGAAACAGGACCTTCCAGGGTTTTTTTTCCTCATGACCCACAAACACATATATTATTCCTGCACGGTCAGCACTTCTTTGGTGCCATTATATTTCATATTACTAATTCTTTTAATCACACATCCATAGAGCAGTGTTTTATAACCTGACTAATGAGTAATTGGACAGGTGACATTGGGACTGAGGCCCTGAAGTGTCAGGCGTAATAGAGCAGGATTTTTTTTCCCCACTAGGTTTTTGAAAGTAAAAGGTTATAAAGGAGCAGATAGGATAAGAGGAATAGAGGACTCTTGTAGAAGAAATTTGTCAGAGAAATGCAGATATTAAATGTATCCATGAACTATAAATGTCTTTACATTGCCTGACAAATCGTTTACATTTGTCTGATTCAGATAAATAAATAGATCTACCATTTAAAATAATTTTGAGGCTTTTTCATTGTCAGCAGCCAATAAGCTTAGTCAGGCCAAGCAAATTCTGAATGTAATTTTTTTTAAGTCACTACAGTTCAGATAATTATTTTCGGTATGGAAAATATGTGTGAGTGTGTGTATTAATTCTTTGAGAAAGGCAAGAGTCTTCATAATTCTTCAGTATCTCTGTGGCAATGCGTACCAAGAACCCTTCCCCCACCTTAGCCCCCAAGTAATCATTGATTGCATCTAAATCTATAGAGATATCTTTTCCTGGCAGCTCTGGTAGTTACAGTAGATTGTTAATCTGTGAATGATCAGAATAAGCCTCTCTGTCTCAGAAATCTCCATGCAAATTACATCTAAATGCATGCCATAAATTTATTAGTAGCAGTTTGAAGTGCACAGGTCATCTTCTACACTATTTAAAAACATATGTCTGTTATATTAGAAAGAGTCTCATCCAATTTATATTCACTTTTCTGTGGCTGTAGCTAGCCCATGTCAAAGTAAACCTGTGTAATTTTTGAAATAATTCTAAAAAGGAAGATGAGAAAGTCTATTATTAAGGAAGGTGTATTATTAAGCGTATTTGAGATCTCTGCATGGGACTGAGTTTTACCATTGGTACTTTTGAAACAGAGAAATACATGTTTAACAAATGAGGAGTGTTAAGAGGTAAAAGGCTATTCTAGATATTGGAGAAAGTGAAAGATGTAAAGGCAAGTTACAGGATGCTTTTTTAACCAGTCCTATTCTTGTACCTTTATCATTTTATTGTTTTGGGAAAACATAAAATCCATTACTTCCTTTCGCAGCAGAGTTGTGTCTTAAGTGAACCCCAGAAAATTTAAAACCAGCCTTTGGATTCCATGGAGGAAAGAGCAATATATTTGTAGTTTTCCTTTCCATATGTTTTTGTTTCCTAATTTTTATCTGGATTTGAAACAGGTATGGTCCTATAGTAGGACATCACTAGTAACTTTCTTCATGAAGACAATATAAGCCCAGGATATTTATGGAACCCCTACAGCATCATCATCATACAAACTTTTTTTTTTCCCCCTAAAGAAAACAGAGCAAATCTTAAAAAGGTTTTAGGAATCTATTCATCTCCATGGGACATACTGCCATATGTTTTTGAAAGAAAATTAATTTCTATTTATAAAAGGAGCAAGGCGTTGAATGTTAGGCAGCTGGGTTTTGCTGTACAGTTAATATCATTCTACCCACCACAACAAATTTGTACAAGCAGGAAGAAATACATTAACATGTTTTTTCTGTTTCTTTTTCCAGGCCATCCGCTGTACACTGGTAAATTGCACATGTGAATGTTTTCAGCCAGGGAAGATTAACCTGAGAACCTGTGATCAGTGTAAACATGGCTGGGTGGCACATGGTAAGAAATATCTATTCTGGGATTGTTTTTAAAATTCTTTCCATCTTTACCAGTATCTTTAAATAATAAGAACTGTATTGATACAGACAATAGTGGTAGCGATTTTTCTACCTATGCATGTGTGCACAATCTGGGTTTGTGCACGTGTGTGCATGCACATGCTTATTTTACAGCAATTTAGAGTGAAAAAGTTAGAGTCTGTTATGCTGGCAATAGCTTCAAGTACCTCTGGTGTTCAAAAGCATGTGTACACCTCAAAAGAATATTGTAGACTCCAGAAAAAAATGTAGTTCTAGTTAAGCTTAACAGAAAGGCAAAAAGTTTATAGTATGGTTGCACAGCAGAGTTTGTATTGCAAAGCATCAGCCAGTAAGTCATGTTGCCAAATGGAAATTCAAATTTACTAGAGTCAAACATTCAGCTCTCATGTTGAGAGTGTATCCTGTATGACAGAGAAAGTATGCATATGTGATTTGTGTGTTGAATCTCTCTTCCCATGTTTAAGTGTCTTAATAAAGAAAGGAAGGATTAGAATTCCCAGATCAGGCATGAAAGGCATGAAAGGTTTAAAAATACACATAAAACCCTTAAATTTTATTTATCCTTTTCTACCTCGTGTTCTTGGAAGGGATTTTTATCTTCGTAGTCATTATTGAATTAGCATGAGAGAGCAGAAGAGAGATGTATACACCATTAGAAGGCAAATAAGGAGAATACCAAAAAAGATTTAATGAAAGAAAAATAGGGAGGGGTTGGGGGAGGGGGGGGAAGAGAAACATTACTATATGTGTGGAAACAATTGCTGTTGAAGTTTTCTTCTCATGATCTAAACTATAGGCATCTAAGCAAGCACAGCCCTCATTCCCCACTTCTTCCAGACATTTAGGGGCTTATATTCTGTGGATTTTATTTTATTTTGATGAGACCGTGGGTGAAAGGTTAGTACTTTCCTCCTAAGGTACACTTGATCTCTGTTTATTTAGTTTGTGTCTGTGTGATTTGGTGCTTGGGTATGCTGACATGTCAAAAAATGCATCAAAAAATGCAACAGCTCAGTTTGACATAGAAGTTTTTATTCACATGTATGGAAAGAGAAACAGGTATGCAGGTACCATGCAATCCTGTGTCACTGCCCAACATTGCCTCCAGATTGCCTAGAAGTGCCCTAGCCCCCCACATCTGGTAGCTGACTGCAAGTTTTCATCTACTAGATTACCTAGGGACATAGTTTATCTTTGTAATTCTTATTTCCCAGAAAATTCTGTTCAGTCACTGAAATACCAGATTCACATCTCTTGGAAGAATCACTAAACTTCACAAAATTTGTATAGTTCAGGCATTCTTGAGGTTTCGTGTAGGATCAGCATCTGAGGTTGTGCTGATCAGAAGATAGGGAAGCACTGTCCAGTGCTTCCAGGGTGCTTTTCCAGGGTATCCTCCTGATGAGCAATAGAAACTGAGAGTCTATTAGATTAGAAACTTAGATTCTGGCACATGGACATCCTAAATTTTCTTTTTCATGAGTACATTTTGGAAGAGTTTGGAAGAGAATAATCAGATTTTCCTTCCAGTGAAATGATTCTTCTCTGTGAAGTGATTGAATTCAAAATCAGAATATTATGACAGCAATCTGAGATTACCACAGTGTATGTAATGGAAATGTCCCTGTTTTAAAAATCCAGAAAGTTGAAAGCTGAATGTGATGATTTGGGATACATCACCTGCTCCCATAACTGTGTGCTTAACATTCCAATAGGAAACTTAATACAGCTATATATTATTAGAAAGTGTTTATTTTGCTATTGTGAAAAGTGAAAAATGCTCTTTCTTTTTTTTTTTTTTTTTTTTTTTTAGTGCACTTTGTGTACATTTATCTGGAGTATTTACATTTTTTGGCAGAGTGAGACAAGTCAGATATATCAAGTCAGATATATCACACACATCACGCTTGGTCTTGTATATTATCTTCTGGAGACAATGATGTATCTGCTTCAATTCTTGATCTTAGTTGTCTTTGAGGATTTTGAGGGCAACATTCAGGACACAGATGAATTCACTGTACTGTATCACCTGGATTTCAAAATGTCTAAAATCAGCTTCCAGTTCGGAAGTCTTTTACTTTAAAACTGTTAGCACAGTACTTTCAGAAGTTGTTCCTTGAAAGCAAAGAGTATTTCCTGCTGTTTTAATTAAAGGGTTTCCTTATGTTTTTTATTAATGAATTTCAACTCAGTTCCTTGACACATGATGTAGTGCTTTACTGAATGCAATTATCAAAGAATAGGCGTTTCCAACAGGAAGTACTGTGCTTATTCAGTTCTGATAACCTAGAATCATAATTAACTGAGTAGATCAAGAAATAGCTTAGAACTGCAGTCTACTCATGCTGCACTTGACTAATCTGTATGGAGTTAATTCATTTTAATAGCTGCCATTTAAAACACTGGAATTCATGGAGGGAGGAGAAAAGGGCATACAGCCACCACTGTACTGTTGCACTTAGCAACTGCTGGCCTTTCTCTTCTCTCCTGCTTCCATTCTCATGTGTTCCCCCACTCATCTAAAATAAACTGTACACATCTTGAAAGAAAGGCATCCTACATGTTCAGATACACCTGTCTGGAGCTGCCAAAAGTAGGATTGCAATTACATGAACACATTGGAAGGTAGTTTTGTGGCCAGATAAACGTTTCTGTTGTTGATAGTTCAGCTTATCGAAGTTTGACCCCTGTACTACAGTGGAAATCCTACCATCAGTGTTTTTAAGGCCAAAGCCAAAAGCTGCACAGAGCATAGCAGCATTATCAAGTACTGCTGTGCATCATGGAGTGTGGGTTAGTCTGAATATTTTAAGGTATTTGGGTGACTAGACTGTTTTCATTTGTTTTCAGCTAAAGCCTGGATTTTATCTTGTCAGGTTGGGGACATTTCATTTTTTATTTATTTTTCAACCCAAAAATTAAATGGTTTAAATTGGATAACCCATTTCTTAAATTAAGCAGTCAAACATAAAGTCTGTCCTGACTTTTTTTTTTTTAATGGTAAAGATACTTTGTATAATTCATATGGAAAATAAAATCTCATTAGAATCTTTATAGTCAATTTTTTAAGGGGAATTTATTTTAACACAGGAGATTGGTATTTTGTGGCTTTTAAATAATATGGTATTTAGGTGACTATAAAAAATAATACTTGAGCACTTGGTTTGTTCTCCTGCTATTTTTTGTATTAAAAGAAACATTTTATCCTGTGAAGATACTTATGACATTTTACTCTCTTTAGCACAAAAAATCACTAAAACTTTATTGGAAATAATAAAAAAAACCCCACTCTATTTGCCATGCATTTCCTCTAACTGAAGTATCTTAGACTATGAGGAAAGAAATTAAGCAAGTCTGCAGTAAAAAGATGTTGATTTCATTGACTTTGAATTTTGTCTTTTGTACTCATCATTGATGTCAGAATAACAACTACCATACTGCTAGCAGAAACACTCTTATTATATTTTGTCCAACAGATCAAAAGACCCAATATAGTATCAATCAAGTGCAATCTTACCTACTCTCATAGCTGCATTGCTCCAAAGAAATGTGCTAAGGTGACATAAGTTACAGTGGACTAAAGCTATTATTTCTGATATTCATTCTACTCATTTTAGTTTCAATATCCCCATCAAAAAACCCCAAACAAACAATCAAAAAAACAGAACAAAACAAAACAAACCCCCACAGTAAAATAATACTACTAAGTTTGTGTGAAATTACTGTCATCTTGTTTTAGATACAATCAGAAAATTAGAAATAACAAGTTTTTTACTCTGAAATGGGTCACTGATAAAACTGAGAGCAACAGCATGTTTCTGATAAACTGTGCGTATTTGGACCAGCAGAATTTTACATTGTTCCATCTACTTCAGGAAATTAAATATCCTCTAAACATTTTTGCTCTCCCCCTTCTTTGTCTCTCTCTTTTTTGTTTTCCCCTCTTCTACAAAACTGTAGGCCTTAGTCTACATTTCCATTAGAAAATGATCTTTGACATCTTTTCATTTGCATCATGCCAATCAGTGCAGTTCAGAGCTCAGCTATTCTTTCAAGTAAGGTTTGACACCTCTCTAAAGTATGGTAAGGCCACATACAGCCCCATATAAGGTTTGGTCAGATGTTCTCTCCAGTAACTTTGAGATTAAGATCTGTTTGGTTCTAATAAAAAAGACAAAATAACATTAATTAGTAGATTTTGGCCCATAAGGCCTATCCACTATTTTCTGGAATAAAAGCTGCTATGCAGAGAAGAGTCATACTCAGAGACTTGCCATGTGAATTCCAATTTCCCCTTGCAAAGGAAGTTTTCTGGTGCTATACTAGTATATTTGTATAATGCAAGTTCTAGCTTGCTGTTAATGAGACTAAGAATGTAAGCAATCTCCATTAGAAAATGGACAATGTCATAAAATCAGATGCATAACATGACTATGACTACTTCATTTAGAGTGGTTGAGTTTTCTGAATTTCTACATGGTAGGCCATGAAATTGTCACATAAAAGAAATTAAATAAAAAGAAAAGGAAGGAACCATAGGTGGAAATAAATAAAGAGAAGAAACAGAAGAACAGAGTGGAAATTTTAGAAATCACATCTCTCCCTTACCCCAAGGTTCCTGGAAGGACTTGATCTAGGAAGAAGGTTTAGAATTTAAATGTGAACTGCATGGGAGTGAAATGGGAATGAATGCTATGTTGAAATAAAGTTCATCTGAATTCCTGTATTTGTCTCAGTCCAAAGATGTTAAGTGAAAGAAATCCAGGTTTCCAAAATCAAAGACAATCCCTAACAAAATAAAAAAAGAAATGTCACTGATCTTAGAGTCTCTCTAAAAGCTGGCAGAATTGCCATGCTGTTCTTTAATAAATAATTGAGATTTTTAAACAGAGTGAATAAAAAAAAAAAAAAAAAAGAGGAATGTAATTATAGTTGACTAGTAAAATAATTGAGTTATTTCTGTATTGTCTAATAGGATATAAAAATCATCACAATTTATAATATCAAATACAGTTGTTTCCTTCTATTAAATTTATTTAATTATTTGAAATGCTTTAAAATTACTTGAGAAAATATTTTTTTTAATAAGTTATTATTTATATTTAGATTTTTGGCAAAGTAATTCTCTGCACCTCATTGATAATGAAAGCTAGTTATTCATGACTTTTAAAGCAAAACTGTTTTAGGTGTAGTCTGGCTTTTCCTGCCTTTTACTGACAAGATCATTTTAATCCATCTATTATAAATTTCTTTTGACCCTGAAGGTGGAGGCTTATTTTTCATTACTGAGTTGCTTCCAGGAACCTTACAAGTTTAACCTTCATTACTGGTAAATACTTTTTTAAGTGCCCCCTTCTTCCTATGCCATTTCTTTATGCTTCCCTTTAGCAGAATTTTGCAAAGCAGCCAATGAAGCACAGAGAAAATGTTCTGTGTTATCTTGTGAGCACTCTGACCCAGTGTCTGGTTTTAAAGCCTGTCACACTGGTAGGAATGATGTGATGTAGTGTTTGCTTTGCGTTACACTGCTGTCACCCTTAGTGCAAGTCAAGCTGAGGTGAAGCCAAATCCAGATATTAGGGCATCCAAGACAAATAGTATTGTTTCAAAAGTTTATAAGACAGAAATGACAGAAAATAAATATATTTAGATGCCCCAAGAACAAATAAGCCTTCTTTTTTGTCCTTGTATTTAGCTGATACTTACATAACCATATGGTCAAGAGTTTAATCCTCATGCAAATTTGACACCCTCAGGTGTCAAGTAATGTTTTCCCGAGAGGTAAAACATAGACTCTACTCTACATATGTTCACACTTGTACCTCTTTGATTTCCCTCGGAATCTGTTCAGTTTAAAATATTTTCTCTTCTTTGCTACCACCCCGAGGATATCTTAACTTATTCAGGAAGAATTTAGACCTTTCCACTTCTACCCAACTTCATTGGCTTACATTCCTGGGTTTGAATAAGCCAATATCCTTTGGACATAGTCAGGTGAGATTACAGCTGACCAGGCATTAAGCATTCAGCTAGGGGCTGACTGAGTGTTTGGTTAGCCCTAAACAGGCTGTGACTCATTCTGAAGCACAGTGCCTGTTTCTGCTGGGTTGGCCTATATCCACAACTAAAAATGAAATCTTTCCTCATTGTGTACATTTTATTTTCTGAAAAGCTTTTAAATTAGTGATCACACTTTATGCTTTCACAGAATAGTCATTAATATCATGAGATATTAATTGGCAACTCTGAAATACACTTTTTAAAATTATGATTGTCCTTGACTAGCTATAAAATGTCCATAGATGTTTAGACTAGAAGTATTTCAAAAGTGGAAGATATTATTAGTTGAATGCTCATCATTATTGTATTTACATTTTAGAGAGAAGGCTTTATCTCATTTAGCACACCCAATACCATGGGACAGAATTCTAGGAGATGTCTCAGGCAATGATATCTTACCCTTTCTTCTTAAGGAGAGACTTCAGAAGGAAACAAATAGACTTGCTGTGTGCAAGATGGAGCAAAGGTTATTAAAACAATAACTTTAAATTAACACCAGGAATTCTTCTTTCCAGCCACAGTAGAGGCTGCCTTTTGGAAAGATAGTCAGTGAAATGCATGATCATGAGCCATTTACATGTGATGATAACAAGTTCACTACATGGCATAGCTTCAGATGGGAGCAGTAGAGTGTATGGTGATTGCTGTTTGATTCCCAAATGAGCAGGATAAGTTTTGTCAGACATGGGAGTTCAAACCACCAACAGATTTGTGGGGAAACAGTGGTAGTCTTCTGTAAGATACATCCGCTTCAAAATGTTTAGGTGACAGTACCTGCTCACTTGTCTCTTTTAACACCTACGCTGCTGTTCATGAATTGCTGTGATGTGCTAACCACTTTATCATTTTATTACAGTTTATTACATCATAAATTTTTATATCTTCTTAATGATCCTACAAGAAGCTTAATTGTTTATAGGAACATCCTAATTAACTAGAGTTCACTAGGTTAAGCAGAGCACAAATTGAAACAGCTCTAAATGAAACAAACCCTACTAGTTCATTTCATATAGTTTCATAAGGTTAAAATAGGATTTAACGGCAAGAATAAAAAATCCATACTTTCAGATGTTTAAATGATAATACCATGGGTAACTTTAGCTTTCTCTTTTGCAAATGTGAAATTGAAAGGAAAAGCTTTTTTTTACCTACTAGGAGGAGTTTCATTTTGAGCTATAGTATTATGAGGACACTTGCCCCAGATTAATTTAGCAGACAGTAGTGTTATTCAATTATCCCATTTCCATCTGGATTTTAGAAAGAGAAAAGATAGTAGAAGAAATGTACAACATGAGCCTCAGAGACTTTTCTAATTGTATTCTAATTGATTACAGTCAATTTTTCTGAAGTATCTTTAACAGGAGCTTTGTGAAGTGGTCAGAGTACGTGAATTGGGATGGGTAAGACTGATGTATATGAATGGTAGAACTAGTTTTCTGAACCAGTCTTCCCAGGGTCTGAAGACCTTCAGCTGTCAGCAACCTTAAGACAGCAGGTTTTCCTGGAAAAACTGAGATGGCTTAGCACATATGGGAGAGCATTTCATAGGCTTGAACCAGAGTTACACCCTAAACTGAAACACCACCATGGTCTTGGCTTGCCTTTGTGAAATACATCTATGACACCATTTGAACAGAATGATATTAACAGGTGGGCAGTGCCTATTGCATTTTCATTACAGTTTTCAAGGCTGCATAAAAGATGGAAGAGGTTGCCTGAGAAGAGGTGGAATCTCACCCCACCCCCCTGTTTAAGGACACATCTTGGCAGAGCCAACTAATCTAAAGCCCTGCTTGCATTAGAAGACTGCACCAGACAATATGTAGAAATCCCTTCCCACCTGGAATTTCTGTAAAACTGTGGATCACAGTTAATGGAATTGAGGCGCATTAGGATTAAGATGGAAATCCTCCAAATACAGACCACAGTTTGGGACTGCCAAATATGCTTATTCTTGCTGTGTATAGTATGTCAATCAAATGATGTTAGGATGATTAAGATACATATTAAACCCCATCTTACCATTATTAAGGGAAACAATAGTTTTAAGAAGGTGTTAACGGCTGATAGGAGGGGGACATTTCATTTGGAGACAAGAGACAGGAAACTTCAAAGTTGAATGACTAATCAAAACAATAGAAAGAGATTATTAATTTAGCATCTACCATTATAGATTGTAGATTTCAACAATGACATCATCAATGTATGTGTCTAGAAGCAGCAAAAGTAGACTGTCCAACCAAAAGTTCTGAGCCAGTAGTCAAAGGCAATGAGAACACTGACCATGTCTGCACCGTGAGCACAATTCCTTATTGCCTGACCATGGTAGACTGAATGAGAAGCTGGTAACTGTGTCCATGGACAATCTCAGGCACGGCAACAGAGTATAGTCATGTCAAGGGTCCATCCACAGGCTTCAATCAGAACAAAAAAAGGTGGGGCCAAAACTGGGTTAGCACACCAGGCTGTAACATGAGTCTCAGGGTAACCTAGAAGGCAGGACCTAAGCCAGACACACCCACAATGTAGTTTAGGAGGGGAACAAAGGTCTGGGCCTGAGCTTTAGTAGGGGTCTGAAAGCCTGGACTCAGGATCCAGGCTGGTGGGCATAAATTGCTGCATGAAGACTGTGACACCATGATCCATAGCTGCTGTCTGCAGCAGAGGACACTACTGATACCAACACACACAGAAGCAGCTGTGTGTTGGAATGTTCACATGATTGATCTACATGTGTTTCTCCATCACTAATCATAAGACTAATCAGCTGAAGTCCTCTTTTGCGTAGGCACATACTGATGGAGCGTGCTGCAAGGTCCAAAGCCCAGATAAAAGGCTCTGTCTCATCTTCCCTACCCTGGTCGCAATAGTCAGGTGTCTTCATTCCTGCAGTATGTCCATGCAGGAAATTTGTAGCCCAGATATTTTATGAGAATTTGGGAAAACTTAGATCTAACCTAAATTTCTGGGAGAGAGCATTTGGGGCACTTTTTTGGTCTTTTTTTTTTTTTTTTTCCCTCCCCTTTGCAATCGTGTTTTCTACTATCTAAGAAAAATGTCTTTCTACAGAAAGAAAAAATAAAGGAGACACCTGTTTGGCTTGCAGGAATTGGCCAGGGAAGCTGTTTTCCTGACAGTCCAAAAGCAACTAGCATAGGGCCCCTATAAAAAAAAGGTCAGAATTCTTTTTTTTTTTTTCCCCCCTCCTCCTCCCCGCCCCACCCCCCCCCGTTTCATGTGAACATTGGCAGAAACTCTGACAAGCAGTTCTTCATATTTTATTATGTTCTTGTCTGGCAGAATCTCTGTCAGGCAAAAACCTTGTCAGCGGAAAACCTGTCGTAGGATCAGAGGAGACAAAAACAGGTGTCACAGAGGCAGTCAAAACTGAAGGAAAAAAAAGATTAGGCTAAAGAGAGAAAGGCAGACAATTACATTAATGCCATTGCTTTTATCTTATAGATGTGTGTTATTATCTCGGGGTGCTGAGTGCGCAATTGCCTCAAAGAAAAGTAGACAGGAGACAAGGGGAAACTTGATAGTTATTAACTGAAGAGGCAGTGTGTCAAAGCTGGATGAGGTTCAAAGTTTTGTAAAGGGATAAAAAAATTGCAGACAGCAAGCAACGTCTGTGAACAAACTGTGGTTCTGCTTTCGGCTACATAAACCTAGTAGCATTCTAGATATTTTAACTTGGAATCAGATCATAGACAGAAAAATTAATGAAAGTTTTCATTCAGTCTTTTTTTAATAACATTTATTTTGTGTACATGCAACTGAAATGCTGGGGGGGTTTTTTGTTAGAGCATGAGGCATGGTGAGGCATGAAAACATATATCAGTTTAGTTGATGTGTTGTTTGGGTTTGGAACACCTATTATCAACACATGTTTAATTTTAAAATGCTATTAAGAAGCCTTTTACTAAGTGTGAACATCTGTACATGCAAGCTGTAAATTAGCAGATCACATATGTGTCCCTCCGTCAGAGACTCGGTGCATTTGGCAAATGGTTTCCATTATTAGTTTTTAAATACATTAAAAGGCATTTTAAAAAAAAAATGGTTTTGCCTTTGAATCAGAACTTTTTTACTTACTCTCCTTCCATGATTTTTATCTTGGTGAACATTTATCTTTTATGTGTAATAAATTGTGAAAGCAATGAAGAGAAAGCTGAAAAAGAGATATCCAAAGGGTGCTATGTTGTGCCTGAAATTTGTACTCAGACTGATTCAGGATGTTCACCCACTGATATAAGTCATGCCCCCCACTGTATTTCTCTAGGAATGAATGGGATAATTTCCTAAACCATGAAAATACTTGAGTTTTTCAATAGATCCTGAAAATTTTTCTTGTCCTTAGTCACTTTCTAGGCATAATATTTTTGAGGAGCAACTTTTTTCTGCCTTCAAAATGCATCACATTGCACCATGTTGGAGGTGGTAAATTTTCATACTGAGGGAGGCTAGTTTAGAAAGCCTCTTATGTTTGTAATAAGTGGCCCCTCCAGCATTTTAGTCATTACTAAGGATTTGTTACTCTTTTTTTCTGTGGTTGCTGAAAAAGAAGAAAATTGTGAACTGTTTATGTTCGCCACTAAAATCAAGAGTAAACTACAGTGCTCGACATTGCCATTAATAATACTTTATCTGTTTTACCACACTCAACACCTCAACACACTCTTGTTGCAAACAGTATTACGGAATCATTTTATGCTGGTATTATTTATATATATATATATATATATAACATTTAATCTGTCTACTAATTTTAGTTTCTTTATTTAGATTTTATAAATGTCTGGAAAGCTCTTTTTATTGTCTAGATACAGACTACGTATAATTTTTTTCATCTTCCTGTTCTTGAACAAATTTTTGTATCATTTGTATGTGTGTGTACTCCAATGGTGTTCCTCTTTGGCAGGTTGGGAGAGAACATAGCAGAAAATCCAGAGTGGTTATATTGGAGAGCCCAACACTAAAACTGAAATGGAATGAGATCCATAATGCCCTACTGCAGCCTATAGACTGTGGTGTTCTGAGATACACAGCCAGGCAAATCAGGCTAGACCTTTCACTTTTCATCCCTCTCAGGTTAATAAAATACTTATCTAGGATCAGAAAATTAGCAAGAGATAAGTGTATTTACAACTCCAATTGCATTAAAACTAGGATATTTTAAATTCTTTTCTATTCAGTAAAGGCAAAATGTCATGCTTTTATTGTAGCTATTCAAAAAATAGTATGAGACCTCTAAAGTAAAAAATTCATCACTGCATATTTGTATTTCTCATACTTAGCAAAAATGGAAGCTGCTCAGAGGCATGGCTTTTAATTTGGTTGACCTTTTTCACTGCATATTGGGAAGGAAGGGGTCTAAGGGCAATGAGTAAATTTGCAGAGCTGAGCCTGTGAACTGGACACGGTATAGATGAAAAGAAAAATATCTTCTTTGTTTTCTGTCTTTTGATAAATTTAAGAATAAGTTGTGTCTTATTTTAATGTATCCTTTGTACTTAAATTCAATTTAACTCCAGTAAAATATAAACAACATACATTTCCCTCCTTACTTTACTACATTAAAAAACAAAACAAAACAAAACAACACCACTATGAATAGAACATAAAAGTAAAAATTTGTTCATTAATTTGTTGCAAAGATGTCCAAAGTTGGGTTTTTTTTTCTAAAATATTACATAATAAGAGTACTGCAGACTGTATTATTGATGCTGTAATATTGAAGATTGACATTGCAACAATTTCAAAGTTTTTTTGACATTTCAGATTGTACTGAGCAGAGTCTCTCTACAATCTGGGGAATTTTGTTTGCTATTCAAGGACCTAAAGAGTGAATAAGCCAACATGGAGAGGTTCAGGCTTGACATTAGGAAACACTTCTTTGATGGGAGGGGTGGTCAAACCACAGACTTCCTAAAGAGGTGGTCAATGCCCCAAGACACTCCCAGATTCAGAGGCATTTGGACAACCCCCTCAATATGGTTTAACTGATGATCAGCCCTGGAGTGCTCAGGTAGTAGGATTAGATGGGTTTTTTTCCAGCTAAAAATGTTCTCAATTATTATGGTGCATGTTTGATACTTCAGAGTTGGAAAAACATTGTTGAAAGGTTCCTAATTCCTGTACTAATTACCCTGTTAGTAATTTTTCATTGTTGAAGGCAAACTACTTTAGTGTCCTCTGCACAATCCTTTCTGCTCCACCCTCCCTTTTTAACAGCTTAAATTTTCTGAAACAAGTTCTTGAAATTGGGAATTTACCAATTGCGAACAACAAATGTTACTTTACTGAATGTTGTCAGAGTAAAGCATAAGGGTATTTTTAGGCCATCCCATGAAGATGTTGATTGCTTAGCAAGATTTTAAGATCAGTTAGATCTCTTCTTTCTGTATCAGAGAACACCTTTTCACATAATCTGAATTAATTAATATCAGAGTCACTATCAGGGCAGTGCTAACAATTAAATTGCACTGTTAAGAAAAGGTACTTTTCATACTCATGATTTTGGAGAAGATTGTGTATGTTACAGCTAAAATGTCTCAAACATGTATGGGTGAACTTTTGATCCCACTGGAACTGTATAAAATATGAGTAATGCTCATGCTGCACCAAGAAGGGACTTTTAATGTGTGCTTTGTGATATTCAGCCACTGATAACTTCTTAATAAAGTGACGTCTGTTTATGTCATTTTTCAGCTGTGATCGAGTACATTCTTTTGTATAGCATATTTAGTCTTGAAACCTCTTAAATGGTCATGAAATCATAAGCTGTTGCAGATATTGTTGAGAATATTCACCTGTAAAACAGTTCATTGTTCATTAGCATGTATAAACTAAACCAGTAGTTTAGAACACAAAGTCATCACTTTGCATTATCCACATGAAATTATGTGGGCAATTCAGGACAGCAGAATACAACTATTTACTCAGAGATTTGACAAGAATCAGAAATTTTGCAGGAAAGCTAAAGCTAATACTCCTTTCTTTAGAGAAAAACAACAAGACAGGTCCTTCTTTACCTCTTGTCTAAAAAAGTGTCTATCAACATAAATGGCCTCTTGAATCCACCTAGAACACTGACATCAGTTCATTAAGAGTACCAGAGGAGAAATGAGAAATGCTACAAAAATTCTCTCTGTCAGCTACATCCTTAATAATCTTTTAAAGGAACACAAAATTTTTTTATAAATTACAAGTTAGAGTGAGAATTTTAATTCTTCCGTCAATTTGAGGGGTATCTATAGTTAATATTCATAAATTAAATGTCATTTAATTTACAATTTTATTTTCATGTAGCAGGAGGTTTGTCTTTAGCTCGCAAATATTCTTATGCAGCTATGCAATAATGTATGTTTTGATGTGTTATAAATTCCACATTTTGCTAAATATCTTGACTTGCACTGAAAAGGATAAAATTCACTGCTTATTATGTAATATGCATAATAAAGCTACAAATCAAAATTGGAGATAATATCATTGTCACTTGGAATGTTGTTCCAATATCATGCTAATTAGTATTTTTGTGTGTGTGTGTGTGTGTGTGTGTGTGTGTGTTGAGAAGCAGAGGTCTACAGATAATGCTGCTAAAAAATAAATATTGAAGTTAAATGGAATAGTACAAGTTAGTTTGCAAAAAATTCTATCAGATGATCTATCAAAGAATGTGATTATTTATTTAAAAAAACTTTATTTATTTTTCCCCTTTCCCATTCCACCTCAACCTTTCCAAAGCTATTATCCTCAGACTGGTCATGTTACATGAAGTGGGTACATGTCCACAGAGCTTTGTAATCTCATTTATAAAGAAATTAAAAGCTATTAGGTCTGTAATCTACCCAATAATCCTTAAATAAAAATGTTTTATAGTCATTCTCACTTAGACCACAGTAGAATAATGATCTTAACATCCTCAGCATGACAAGTCTTCTTTAGATGGAAGAACTGCTTTTCCTCACTGCAGGCATGGTATTTACTGTTAAGAAGAGAGAAACAATTATTCAATTGCATCAATTATTCAGAAAATATCCATTCATGTCTTGGTTCTGATCTAAATTTGCATAAACTTGGAGAATCCAGTTAGTATTTTTTGATCCTATTCTCATTCTGTAAGACTGAAGCTGAAAAGCTCAGGTCGATCCAGATCCAGATCCACTCAATAGTTTCAATAGTCTGTTAGAAGGTGTTCTTACAGGGTATCTATTTGAAATTTATATTATATATTAATAATTAATAATAAATAATACTTACACCATTCCTATTGTGATAATGCTAGTATTAGGAAAAAAACCCCGAACTTTATTTTACTCCTTCTAAATGGTTGATCAGTCCCTCAGGTACATGTACATACATACCACCACATATACTGTCCAACCTGCAGAATAAAAATATCAATTTTCTTGTCTTTTCTAGCTGTGACCTTTTATGACACATGTATTATGGTAGTAGCAAAACAACCATCCTAGAAAAAGATCATACATTAAATAGGGGAAAGATGGAGGGAAGGAAAGCAGGACGGTATTTAACCTGTTTAAACTTCAATAAAATCCCATTCATTAAATCTTGTAAAAAATTAGTCCCACATCATGAAGCCTACATAGGTGAAGTACTTTGTAAGAAGAGCTTTTGGAAGAAAAAATCCCACTCTTCATGTACTGCAGTATAAACATCCCGTGGAGAGACATGGGACTGACGTCCCTAGGCTTGCCAATTTCTTATCTTATTTGAATGTTAAATTAATACTTAGAGCTATTTATTCAAAGTTGACTTAGCCACTAGAATAGGAAAGATCAGACAATTCAGTTGCAAGAAATGAAGTATGAGGAAACCGGAACTCTTTGACAATGTAGTCCTTGGAGTAAACGTGTTGAATGAAGCCAGCAAGTAAATGATAAGGGCCTTTGCGCTCTGGATGTAAGAAAGCAATTTATCAAGAGTACATGAACTCTCTAGTGACCATAAGACGAGAGGAAACCAAGTACAGGAGAAGTCCCTATAAGATTATTTAAAATGCTCAGAAATTTTGTTTTAAGAAGCAGTAAGAAGCTTAGATGATGCAATATAGTTCATAAAGTAGAAATAAAATTAAATTTAAACATTAATACGCACAAAAAATGCATGATGTCGTAGGCAATTCCATCTTTTTTAACTTCACAAGGGGATAAGAATTACCTTAATCCTGCAAATTTCCCTTATCTCTAAATTATTCAAATCAGTGAATAACATGGAATTCGTAAAGCCAGGTGAAAAGATCTCTAGTAGCAGTAATCAAATTTTTGGTAAATTGGGGAGTTTAGTTTTAACATGTTTAAAAGACTGGAGTTTAGGGAGTATCTGTTTTATTTTTTTCCTCTAGAGATTATCAAACCTTTAACAGTCCCATTCAATTTGGCATTGCTTCAGTCTTGGTCATTAGTTAATCATAAATTTCTCTTGAACTATGAGTATTGCAGTGTCTGAGTGTCACCTGAGAACCCTTCTGCCATAGCAATTAAAATTACTTGTGACCTTTGGAAACTAGGACTGTTTTGGACTGCATCTGCGAAAAAGGATCCCTTAGTGATCCCTGGCATCCATCAGGAGTCTGTACTGGGACTAGAAGTGTTTAATATCTTTGTCAATGGCATAGGGAGTCCATTAGCGAGGTTGCTGATGATGCCAAGCTGAGTGGTATGGTTGACACACCAGAAATACAGGATGCCATCCACAGGGACCCAGGCAAGCTTGAGGTAGTGGACCCAAATCAACCTTATGAGGCTCAGCAAGGCCAAGGTGCTGCATCTGGGTCAGGGCAATCCCTAACACAAGTACACATTGAGACATAAACTCATTGAGAGTAGCACTTCAGAGAAGGACCTGGGGAACTTCAGTGGATGAGAAGCTGAACATGACTCAACAATGTGCACCTGCAGCCCAGAAATCCAACCATACCCTCGTCTGCATTCAAAGCAGCACTGCCAGCAGGGTGTGGTAGGTGATCCTGCCTCTCTGCTCCCCTAAGTGGTGAAATGCCACTTAGAGTAGCAGGACTCACCTCTGGGGTTCTCAGCAAAGGAAAGACATGCACTTGTTTGGGCAAGTCCAGAGGAGACCACCAAGGTGATCAGAGGGATGGAGGTCCTGTCCTTTGAGGAAAAGCTGGGAGAGCTGAGATCCTTCAGCCAGGGAAAAAGTTGAAAAGAAGTTTGGGAAAAGTTCCTTGGCAACCTTATTGGGATTTTAGTACTGAAGGAAGGCCTACTCTGCTGGGAAGAGACTTTTGACAAGGGCATATAGGGATTGAACAAGAGGTAATGACTTTAAGCTGAAAGGAGAGTAGATTTAGATTAAATATAAAGGAGATTTTTCTGAAAATGTTGAGGCATTGCAGTAGTTGCCCAGTGAGCTCTAGATGCCCCATCCATGAAAATATTCAAGATCAGGACCTGACCTTTAAAGGTCCTTTCCAACACGGACTATTCTGTGACTCTCTATTTCTGTGTGGTGTATATACATGATCTTTGGAGTTGTTTTCTTGTCTTTTCTTTGCTCGTTCCTCATACTTGACTCCTTTTATTTCAGCCTTGGACAAACTTAGTACTCAGCACCTCTACCACCCAACCCAAGTGGAGATTGTGCAGTCCAATGTTGTGTTTGACATCAGCAGCCTGATGCTCTACGGTACTCAGGCTGTGCCTGTGAGACTGAAGATACTGCTTGACCGACTCTTCAGTGTACTGAAGCAAGAGGAGGTGTTGCATATTCTACATGGCTTAGGCTGGACACTTCGAGACTATGTTCGAGGCTACATTCTTCAGGTAGGAAATAAAACAAAGCATGTTTTCAAAGCCAGTTAACTGATTTTTTTTGTTGTTGATGTATGTATGTAGTGATGGTGCACCCAAAGAGGTACAAGGATATGGAGTGAATTTAGTCTGGCATGTTGAAGCCTAATGATGATGTTGGCAAAATAAAATATGCAATTTTTCCTAAGCTAAAAAAATACAGGTGCCTTCATACCATAGTATTTATTTGTACTTGCTTATGTTTATTGTAGGAAATGCCTTAAATACTGCAAATACTGAGGTTAGATACCTGCAAGCATGATCTGGCCATCAAAGGCAGCTGGCAAGTTTTCAAGGGCTACTGTTTGACTTGGGGAACTAAGATGCTAGTCAGCAGCTCCATCACCTTTTCTTTCATTCTTTAGAAAGATACCTAAAAATGTGTAGATTAAATGGATTGTGATCATGATTATATTGGAAAGTATCCTTATGTATAAACAGGAAAATCCTTTTTGTAAGGCCATTTTAGAAGCATAGCTTTAAAAAAAGTGTTGAATGCAGATTAGTTGATATAAACCGTCAAAATAAAAATATGTTTAACAGAAAAATGGACAAGCTTGCTTTATGAGTATGGTCATAAATATATGTATAGTTGCTTACATGAAAAATTTCATAATCTATTGAGTTCCAAAGTGATTTTTTACATTTTGTAAGACTCTTTCTGATTAACAACCAAATACTACATACTTCTGAATTCTCTTAATTGCTACTGACTTTGTAGGAGCTCTAAATCATCTAGAATTCATCCAGTTACTGAAATGGAAATGGCTAAAAAACTTTGAAAATTTTAGTTGCTGATTTATCGCTTTACTTTTGTAAGCAATGGTAGCAAGCTTAAAACTTTATTGAAAATATGGGATTTATACCTGCTCTGAGATATTCTGACTCTATTTCTTAGTTCCTCTTTGTGTGACAGAAGTAAATTAACTTTATGTGATTCTATGGAAAACTTCACCTTCTGCTCCTGTAAATATTTTCTTAAACGCTCTATATTTCAGATTTTCACAGAAAAATATACTGAATTGTAAAACAGTCCTAGAGAAAAGGAACTAAAAAGGTTTATTCTTTAATAATGAAATATTTTTATTCTTGTTAGGACACGTATGGAATGGGGATCTTTAATTGTTTCAGGATTCTGTCAGGCATCTATTTCATAAAGGCTAAGTGTTACATCTATTCAAATAGAACAGAATCCATTTTTTCCATTACCACTCTAAAATTAACATATAAGGATATATCCATCATATTTGTACAGTAGAAATCTATGATGTTTGTATGATATAAATGTTTGGTTATGTATTTATTAATTTTACATATTATATATAATTAGGATGGATCCATGAGAGATAACTAAAGAGATATGTACTGGGATAATGTGCATATTGCATCATATTTTAGATTCCTGGATTCTGAATGCTACTGATCTCAAGGGCTGAAGAAATCTGATATGTAAAGGAACACATGTAAAAAATGCATTATTTTAAGATACATATGATTTAAGTTATAACTTTAGAAATCTGCTGGTTACTAAATGTGATTAATAGTTAGGTGAACTATATTACAAACATGGAATGTGATTCTGTGTCTCTTACAGACAAGAAGACTGACTGAAATCAGTAGTTTTCTTGTTTTAAAGGCCGTTGAATCATGCTCACATTGATTTTGTTTTAATTATCTTTTGGAATGATCTCAATATAAGCAAGAATGGCTTGTAATATAATTACATGGATGTTTATACAGACTGAGATTGTGACCTATGCATCTGAAAGTTGTAAAGGCCTGTAATACCCCATTAGGTCACAGTTCAGTTTCTCTGGCTAAAACTCAGTCACATTGTAGCCCCCCAGGCATGAATTTCACCATTGCTATATTCAACAACAGTATATTGAATATTATGCCATTTAAATGAGAACAATTATCAGTGAAAGTTAAGGGCAGCTGTTACAGACTTGCCACATATTGACTTCATTAGCACTCGACTGTGGATTTTCTTAATGAGTGAATGAAGACCTATGATAGGTGTGTAGTCGAGCATCCCTGTTAATTTAGCTGTCTAATTTCAAAGAATCACACACTGGTCAAGGTTAGAAGGGAGGTCATCTTGTCCAAGCAGAGCCACCTAGAACTGTTTGTCCAGGACCATGTCCAGATGGCTTTTGAATATCTCCACAGGATCTCTAGGCAAAAAGTGCATTTTTTTCCATTAAAGCTAGAAATCACAGTATATGGCAGAAGAGGAGAATGCTTAGTAAAACATACATGCAGAGAAAGCTTGGGAAAATTAATTAAATCTATGATAACAAAAATGTCTTCTTTAAAAATAGCTCTATTGAAAGTTTTTGTTAGAAAGGAGAAAAGGGATATGCAGGGAAATTTGAAAGGAAATGTATAGTAACTTGAGCACAGTAAAAGTGCAGACAGGTAATGTCTCCTTTGACCAAAAGGCATTTTTTTCCATGAAGCTTATCATTATAGATTGAAACTTTTCAAAGAATTGTTTGAAGCTTTCAGAATCAGCTTTTACATTCAGAAAACTCTGAATGAAATATTGTAAGCATGGTACAGGAGCATCAAATTTATCAAATATGAAAACAAACCATCTGGAATATCATGAACCATGGGATTGTTGATAGGCTACCATTCAGTGAACTGAGGAACATCTGACTTTTAGTCAGAAATTATAGTTCCTTGTATCTTGTCTGTCCAAACCCACCTAAGTTATCTCCTATTTCCAGTCAATGCCAGTAAATTTACCATACATACAATTATATATTCATTGTATATCAAATACATGTATCATATATATGCATATCAAATATATATCCATAGGGAAAGGTTTGCTATGGTAATGTAATTAGAGAAGCATAATCTAGTAAAAATAATACTTTACACTTGTAACTTTTCTATTCTCCCGTTTTTTCCTCAGGGGAGGAAAAACAGGAAGCTTAGTAGCAAGGACTAAGAGAAGTAACAGAATAGAAAAAGGTAATGGTTGTAACAGATTCCAGAACACTTTACCTAGGTTCGAGTTCCAGTGCTCATTAATTAACCACCATGCAAGAGATTTGTAAAGCTGGCACAAAACTGGAGTTTTATGCTTTGGGATGGTCTAACACATCTACCTGTGCTGAATGTGCCCTCAACATGATGTTAAAATATTTTAATATTTTCTCTAAATGGAGGCGTTTTTTGAGGGGTAGGATAGATGTATCCACTCAAAATCAACTACTATTGTCAGATGATTTCCACAACCAACTGACCAGCTAACCAACCAACCAACCGACCAAGCAAAAAACCCCAACAATCAACCAAATAAACAACCCCCCTGCGAGCCTCACAACTTTTTCCTTGTAACTTTTGAGAAAAAGCTCATGGAAGCTTTGAAACATGTTGAAACAAGAGAAAAACAGTTGTTTATTAGTACTGCATAGTGGGTGGGATTATTTGTAATACCTTCATTTTGACTAATGTTTCCAAATAGCAAATTAAAAATCAATGGGCAGAGAAAAATGCAGTATTTATGCCTTCATTCAGTGGCTGCATTAATAGAGCACAGGAAGTCAAGGAACCCTGAAGCCACAGAGGTAATTTGATAACACTGCCTTTCACATTTGGGCACAGTCACAATATTGCCAGTAATAGCTGAAAGACATTAAGACCTGGCAAGATTCTCTGGCCTCCATGCAATAAATTGAGTTTCTAGTGAATAGATACCTATCAATGAAATGTTAGTGATCATTCAGTCACCAATCTCGTCAGACTGCCACAGGATGAATGCTTTAGCAGAAGAGCTGTTCTCTTATCTTTAGAACTAATGCTTAAAAAGACTTTATGGCATAGGGGACCATTCTGGATTGTGTTTGCTCCATAGGAATTCAGAGTGCTTAAGCTTTTAGGCTTGTTTTTTCTGTCTCAAGGAGTTAATTCACCGTACTTGGTGTTGACCTGTATGTGATTAGTGAGCCCATAAGTTTTTGCTTTTGGGAACACCTAACTTCATGTGTCTTTTACATGACAAGAGACGGTTTTTGTCAAAAGCAGTAGGTGTTTTGGGTCAAATACTGCACATGCTACTCAAAGAGATGTATGTGACTAGTGGCTCTATTGACTTTACTTTTTTCTGTAAAGAACAGCTCAACTGCGAATCTCCAACTCTGATTTAATTCCATCTAAGCTGAGAGAAGACCTAACTTTGCCAGCTGTTCCGTGATCCACCAGAGATCACAGGGCTGGGAAGAATACCCCATCCATTTGCTAGTGTAGTTGCATTTGTAATTGCTCCCTAGCCAGGTTGTCTCTAAACAAACCAGGTTAGAAAAATCTTCCTTCTAAATGTGCAAGTTAACTCTCATTGTGCTGAAAGGGCTGGAGAGGAATTATGCCACTAGCAGTGAACAGCTGGGGCATTCAGCTTTTACACTGGTCCAGCTGCAGAAGGAAGGACATGTGATTACATCTTAGAGTCCATAAACTGACTGCGTGCAAATAATGATTCAGTGTTTTGAGTAACAACTCAATACTTTTTCAACTGTTTTGTGGTCAAATAGTTGTACTCTCTCAGTGTAAGAGAGGAAAATATATCTCGTCTTTAGAATACAAAGAAGGAAGCAGAGGCACAGAACAGAACACTGGCAGAATTAGAAAAAATGGTCTAGACCCAGGAGTTCCATTCTTATCATCATGCCCTTGAAAAAAAAGTAGATTAGTCAGTAGCTTATAGGCAACATCTTAGCTGCCAGACTCTCTGGTGCTGCTCACAGCTATGAGAAATTTTAAAAAAATAAAAAACATAGAACAAAGTCAAAATTAACGCCAGCTGGAAGACTATGGGTATTTTACAGGTCCAAAAGGAGACTCACTCACAAAAGTTCATATACTGGACACTACATGGGAAATCACTAATCCTAAATGAAGGTCTTTCCTGTAGCTGAAACATGCTAAAAAAATGTTGAAATTCAAAATTATTAGGTATCATTTTCTGCTTTGGGAAAATTGGTCTAGTCTTCCATTGTTGTGATTGCTCAGTAGTCCTAAGCAACTGGTAAGCAATTAACAGCTAAGTCAGCTGTTAATTGCTTAACAGCTAAGAAGTCAGCTAAGAAGGTTTGCTTTCAGAAGGTATACATGGTTCAGGGCAGAAAGTAGGGAGGTGTGGGCAGTTTTAGACATTTTTTCAAAAAAACAAAATCCCATAACTAAAACAAACTCATTGAAATTATTAAATACTTAGCAGGGTTTAAATAATTCAGTTCTGAGATTTTAAAAGAAAAGTTAGCTATATGGATAAGAAAAGTTAGCTATATGCATAGTGAAACTACATGCTCACATATATTCGCATATATGTATCAGCAGATATATATACTGGTATAACTGATATTGTCAGTTATATTTGACAAACAGTTTCTCAAATTATTGTAAAACATAGTTTCTCTTCGTAGTATGGGTAAGTTGGTTCCTGTACTAGCTTGCCATCACTAGTTTGTTCATTTTTCCATTCAGATTAAATGAAGATATTTGGGTAAAGGCCAAAGAAAGAAGTTTGAACATCTTTAATAATATTGTTCCTAATTTCTTTCTTTCTCAAAGTAATCCCTTATCACTTCACCTTCTAAATATTAATACACACATAGATAGAAATTGCACAGACAGAAATTGCTTTACTATTCTTAGAATTAAATATTGCCCACCATTGGCTTGCTCTCTAATCTCTTTTAGAGACTCTATAGGGTCTTAGATTTTCTGTCTGAAATCATTTGCCTTATAAGATCTTTGAACTTCTGCTGTAGAACCTAAAGCACAAGGGCTATTTCATTTAACAACTTGTCAAACAGCCTCCAATGCTTAAACATAAAGAACATTAGAAAGAAAACAAATGAAAAGAAGCTCTGATACCAGCTTTTGCAAGGTAGACATGGAGTGTCAGGTTGCTGCAGTGATGGTATCATAATTTAAGTTCAATTTTGTCTGCTATCTATAATCATGAGTCACGCAAAGTTTCTGTTGGGCTTTTTTTTTCCCCAAGTGTTATCAGGTGATTTTATTCTTTGTCTTTTTGTTTTTCTCTTTTTTTGTTTTTGGTTTTTCCTTTTTTTTGGAAAGGTTTTTGTCTTGTTCAACAAGAACTCCATTAAAATATTGGTATTCTGTATTATTTGTTAGTTAATATTAAAGATAATTAAAATAAATAGGCAAATAAATAAAGAAAAATAAAATTACTGTTGCAACCCAGTAAATGTTAATTGACAGTTTCATATGTGAATAATAAAAAAGAAAATTTGTTTGTGAAGGTTTTGTATTTATTTTATTGACTTTGCTTCCTCATTGGTCTATTTGCCAAAACGTTAATTAATACTTTACACTCTTTTAGCTGTGGCCACTGGAGAATCTCCATGCCTTTTAAGAAGCAGTCACATAGTGTTTCCATGCTTCTATGAGTAGTATGCCTTTTTTATAAAAAAAAACAACTTATAAAACTGATGCAAATAAAGGTTAAGAAGTTTATCTAGTAAGGATTTTAACAAAGCCAAAGTACAATGTAAGCCTTTCACATACAACATTGTGTTATCCATAATAACTGCCACCCACTTTAATTACTTGATAATGAAGGAAGTTACCTTGTTACAGATTAATATATTTTCTTCAGCTTTGTTACATATAATCCTGTCTTGTGTTTTCTTTTCTTCCTTGCAGTTATTTTTAACACTCATGTGTGTCCTTTAGTTCCGATGTTTTTTAACAGTGGCCCTCAGAGCAAACAACACTCAAAGCTGGATAACATTTATCCAGACATCTAGTCCTGCAGTACACACAGGATTTAAAAGTCTTTCTTTTGTATGTGCTCTGCCTGTTTCTTGTTCTTTCAGCTGCTCTGTTCCTTTCTCCCTCTCTTTCCACTTCAATTTCCTTATTCTTTTGTCACTGCCTCTCTTCCCCCCCACCAACTTTTTTTACTTGCTTATTTTCCCTTCTTCAGCCTCACCTTAGTTTCACTTTCCCTTGATCTCTGACTTTTCCTCTTTAGCACAAAATGATGTAAAAGATCTGTTAAATGTCCATCTTCTGAGTGCTCTATTCCTCCCATGGAATCACTGTATGCTAATATTTGAAACTCTGGAAGAGTTTTTCTTTTCCCCTGTGTGCCAGTTTAGTATGACTGCCGTACACTTCTGTGGAATGGAGATGACTCTTCTTAGCTATTCTAATCTAGGTGTCTGTCTTTACCCTAAACAGAGGGTGGAAAAATCTCAGATAAACCTTAAAAGACTGAAAAGGGAGATAGGAAACACAGCACAACTGCTGAGCCAGGGAGAAGCTTTGTTGTGTGTTGGAGCAAAGCAATGCCAGTTGTTCTACAGTGTGAAGTACTTTCAGATTTTCTCTGTATCTGCACTATCTTCCGTAAGATCTCTCTGATGCTTAACGCTCCTGATTACACTAGTACTATATCAGGATATTTATCATGGTTCACACTTTAACCAAACAACAATAAAAATAAAGTCCAGAGAGCAGATGACACTTCTGAATGCAACCAGGACAAGTTACGTGACAACAGATGTCTCAGTACACGCAAAGATCATTGGGTTTTCCAGAATATGTGCAGCTGGAGAGCTGTGCTATTGCTGCTCAGTGTCTTGCATCTTGCAAGGGTAATGAAGCAGAGGGCTGTATAACCCCTGGTGATCAACAGAAGTATACATCATGCTAGTTCCTAATGATTACTATGAAATAGTTAGCCTTTATAGCCATAGTGCTTCACATTGCTCTGAAATGTAAAGGCGGCTGTTTAATGGAAAGGATTTATGTCTGTCAATCAAAAAAAAAGGAAAAGGGAGAAAGAGAGAGAGAGAGAGAGAGAGAGACTTTTGTGTAGGTGTATTTGTCCTATCTGGAATGTGTACTGACTGTTTACAGTACTAGGGGTGAGAAGCTGTGATCCCACTGATGTACTTCTCTCACAGCTAATAGACTGCAGAGCACAGAAATGTTTGTTACTGAAGGTCTGTCAGGCGTGCGCCAGGACCATGTGTGCTTGCTTTTTAAAATGGAGCTGAAAATCTCTTCACCTGCCAAGGCTTGAGTTCATGATCCTGTGTCTCTCTTGTGATAGTTGATGAAATCACAAACACCCAAAGCAGAGTGAAGGATGAAGGAGGTGAGAGGAATAGTTCATTCCCTAGGCTGTTTTAGGTGTGAGTGATGCCATCAAGCATTTCAGAAGAAACAGAGCCCTGAACTTGGGTCTTGGCAGGTAAGCCAAAGAGGAAACTATTTCCAGCTTTCTTGCTTCAGAATGTGGCTGAATTTATATTAACCATTTATGATCACAGATCTTTTTCCTTCAAATACATATGAGTGTGCATATGTGTGTCTATGAGTGTGTGTATGTGTGTCTATGTATATTTATGTATATATACATGTACTTCAAAAATCTATAAATTATATTTCTATTTCTAGTACATTGTGATTGTGTGTGTCTTTGAAGATCTCCGTTTAAGAGATTGATTCTCTGTGGATAAAGGAAGGGTAGAGAATGGCTTTCCTTGTAGCCTGGAAAATCACTTGCTGACAATGCCATGTTGGAACCTCTACCAGAACATATCCTGCACTGTGTCAAATAAATAGTTGAGGACAGGATCCTGGGGTTACTGTTCACCTCAATTTTCTTGTGAGAAATGCAGTGACTTGTTATGAAGTAAAGAAAATAAAAAGGGCGTAAAGCTATTGATTGAAGGGAAATATGTGTGTGCCTGTGGAGGGGAGTGGGTTGTGCCAAGAATCTGAGGAATTAACATCATTCTTCTCACTAAAAGCAGCTCAGAGTTTAGAACTTCTGCTTTTTGTAGACTATTCTCTTTGCAGAGAACCTTGGGTTGAATTCAAATCATGGTCCTGGAGGTGATAAGGTTGTGATATTAACCATTCAGCTACACATCAGTGGAGATTAACTCAATTAGAGAGTATGGAGTCCAGACCATGACACTTAAATGGATTTAAGACTTTTTTTCCAGTTTAGAAATCTCTTGCTTTGAGTTTAGGTGTGGTTCTGATTGTCTGTGTGTCAGCCTTGACTTCAGGCACTTAGGAAATTTAGGTCCACAGACACTTAGGAACCAAGGAGGGCCACAGAGAATCAAACTTGTCATCTGTCCAGCATCAGTTGATTTACTGTTTTTCTTGAAGTCCAAGGGATCTCAAGGGGACTTTTTTTCCCTTGCAGCACTGATCTTTCAATGAGGTGCTAGTGCCTGTCCTGAGCAATAACAGAGAATAACAGTGAAGTGTGAGTGACTCTTATTAGGAAGGGTAAATGTCATTAACACTTACTGTTGCCTTCTAGGCAGTAAGAGGACAGCATTGAATGCAGACAGACAATCCCCTTTTACTTATCAAGGTATATTTTGACTCTAATGAAGATGAACTTCCATATTTTAATTGAGAAATTTACTTTTCTTTCCCGTGAAGAAACATCTTCTCTGATTCACCTGTCATTTTGCACCACGTTCTAGAATTCTGAATATTTTACTTGAAGCCAGGAAGTGTGTATTATTCTATTGGCTCTAATATATTAACTTCCAGCACAAGTCCTTTATGCTTCCGCTTGATTTTTTTTTCTCCTCCTCCAAAGCTTGAACAAAATGTTCCAATCATCCCAGTTTATACTTGGATGTTGTTAATTAATGTTTATGAAGTGCTTTGAGATCATCTAGTGAAATAGAATGTGTAATTATGATTATTCTTTAGTCAAATTCTGAAACACCACCACCACTGGAACAGTAATTTCAGTAAATATATTTTTTTTAATTATCTTTTGAGCAAATAGAAGAGAAATATTTTGTTTCATGAGTTCATTTTTACCTTTTATAGTAGTGTAAATATGTCTTTTTCCATCCAGCCTTGGTGGATTCTTCACGAAGAATCTTGCCAGAATTGCGCCCTGAAGTCTTGCATTCCATCTACTGGAAAGGGTGTGGAAAAAGGGTGTGGAAACCTCTGTTACTGACTGGCAGTTGCCTGCACAGAAAGAAGTCACTTGTAGGACAAGTAGATTTTTAAAACTGCTGGCCTGGTATATGTCAGCTTGCTGGGTTTGTTTGTATCTCTATAGCCTGAGTATGATGTAGATATGGTAGTAGAATTAACATAATTACATTTTTATCCGTTGGGTGTCTTTTAGTTGTGTCCAAACTGACATATGGTGCTGACAAACAGATATAGCAGAAATAAGGCAACTTATCAAGTTGCTTTTAATGTAGCTTATGCTGCACCAGGCTTTCCATTAAAAGCGCTCAGACTATTTGGAAGTAGCTAGGGCAATGCCTGGGAAAACTTGGTCAGTTCATGCTGAGTATGTAATGTTGTGATCCACAGAAGTGTTTCTGTCCAACTCATGTCTTTTAGAAAGGATTTCATAAAATAAAATTTGGGGTTAAAGTACTAATTTATTGTAATAAGTACTAATTTGGTTGTTTTCCATGTGGGAACTGTTTTCCTCTTGATAGCATTTCAGATAGTACCATAGGATGCAAAAAAGAGCTCTCTCATTTGTAGGTTCAAAGGGTTGTGAGGTAGTGGGTCTAAGAGCCATGACATTCATTTTCTGCCACAGCTGCAGGCAGAGATATGTTTCTTGGTAGAAAAAGAGTGAGGAATTAATAATGTCTGTAGCAGATTGCTCACAGAATTTGTATTTGTTGTGAGGCTCAGAGAACCTGAATGTTACAGAATGTGATATCTTCTGGGACAACTGACCAGCAGATGTGTGGTTGTCCAGAGATAGAATGGCAGTCAATTATGATGTTCATACCATCTCAGACCTAGCCACTTCCAGCCTTCATTCTGGGGGCTGTGGCATGAGAAGCGTGTGTTGCCCCAGCTACATACGGCTAGCAAATTGATTGTACAGGATGAGCCAAAGATGAACCTTGAAAGAGTGTCTCATAATACTTCATTGTATATATTTTCAAACCCAGGAACTTTGTGTGTTATGAAGTGTACTGTCTTGTGACCCTGTGTATATGTCAAGTTGCTAATTTTGTTGCTGTGTTATAGTGCAGCATTATTGCGTGTGGTATTAATGCTGTCCTATAGCAATTATTAAGTGGAAGGTCACACTGGTATTTAGAAAGATATCTGTGTATCTGTTTTTCTGAAATGCAGTTAGGTCTCTCATTGGGTCATGGAAACCTTTTGATATAAATAACCTGAACTGTTTTTTTTTTCTGAAGTTACAAAAAAAAATTTAAAATATATCTTTTCAAAGTTGTTTTAGTTTCTTTGGTTTGTTGGTTTTTTTGGTGAATATTAACCTGCAGGATTAAATAGTTCAATAAAAATATAGTACCTTAGCACAGAACTGATTATTGTATCAATGTTGAGGTTTGTTTGGAGCACAAGAGAAGTGCCAATGCAAGGAAAGTTTTGTAGACTTTGAAGCACATTTGAAGAATTTTAATGCCAATCCAGTTTGACGTGCTTAAGAAGTTCCTCAATCTGAAAATTCAAAATGAAATTATACCTATATTCTCATTCCTGAATAATTACTTCAGTAACACAGTATGAATTTCCTGTACTAGTCACATCAGTCTTCTGGTGTGTGTCCATAAGGCTTTCCCCCACCACCAGTCTGCTTTATGCTGTAGCACTCTCTAACTTCCTTGCTAAGGTACCCATTTTTACTTCAGCAGAGTGTTTGCCTTCAGCTGATACAAGATAATTGTATTGCAATTTCAGCAGCTACTGCACTGTAGAAAGTCCTTCTTGCTTTCTTTGTTTGATTTTTCTAGCTGGTCAAATGATCAGGACTTGTATAACAGTGGTTTTTATAACTTTTTTTTTAAATCAGTTCAAGAGATGGGAAGGAAAGTTGTCAAAACCTATGAAGTCTCTGAATGCTTTCTGTATGTGGCCAGGTAGTAGAGAGAGATTCTGAAGAAAAAAGAAACACATCTCTTTTGAGGCACCAAAGAAACTACAGTAGAGAAGCAGGGAGGAAAGAAGTTAGAAAGATGCAAACAAAAAGAAGAATCTCGGTTTATCATAGAGATATAAAGCCATAGGGAGCCAAACCTAATTTGTTACCCAGAGAACTGCTCAGACACTGTCAGAAAGTGGTTGCTGATTTAGCAAGGTGCGCAAGAACCTACCTAACTTTATTAGTACCCTTGACTTCAACAATCTTCTATTCACATGTTTAACATTAAGCATATGCTTGTATGTTTTTCTGAATTGGGGTCTCAGTAAATGTATGTAGGTCAGCCGAGGTCATGTAACAGCTCTCTTCCTGTAAGCACTGCTGTTTCCTTGAAAAGAAATTAATAGCAGGTTGTAAGAACTGTACAAGAAAGTATGTTTCAATTAAAAATTGTAGACTTCTCAAGATTCTTTCTTCATTGTTAATTGTTTTCACTGGAGTAGACTCCATCTATTTCTGCACAGACGTATTACATCTCTCAAAACCAAGCTGTGGATTGTTTATGGTGTATTATACAAATAGAGAGTCACTAATAAACCAGAACCTCATCCTGAGGTCTCCAAACCAGTTTTTCATGATGTCCAGAGCCTCCCTAAAGTAAGATCTAGACTTCTTTGGTCCAGGTTGCCTTTTCTTTCCTTCTTTCTTTCTTTCCTGCCAAACCAGAATTTTGTGGGGTAGGTGCAAAAATAATGGTGAGCACAAGGTCCTTTCCCACCCTGCCATCCCACCCCCATGCCTGTTGGTCAGCTGTGGATAACTGCTGCATCTCCCAGTTCTTTTCCCTCTAGCTGTGTGGCTCCAGGCCACTCTAGAACACAGCACTTCGACTCTGGCTGCACATTGAGCCAAGACTTTGACCAGCTTGCTAACCTGATTACATAGTAGGTACAAATTAAGGTATGAGTTTCTGTTCACTTTGAAACTTTTGGACATCATTTGCCAAATAGCTTCTGTGAAGAAGAGGAGGAGGCTTGCAAAAATGGTAGAAGTACTTGTTAATACATGATGAACTGGGGTAGCATGAGGAACAGAGAGCATCTAGAATCAAACACAGGGAAGGGAAAAGTCCCCGAATGTTACATTTCCAACAAACTTTGGCATGTTTAGAAACCAGCTGTCCTTCCTAGTATCCTGGCTTTTTATTTCTATCGGTAGCTTGTCCTTTGTGTCACTCAAGAACTTAAAATGAATCCTTAAAAAACAAATAGTACCGCATTTTGTTTGGAGGAAAAAAAGGAGACATGCTTTGGTGGATGGGATTGGTGTGTGGAGCTGGAAAAAATACAGTACTCTGTATGATCCTTAGAGCACTAATTTTGATCCAATAACATGGTAAATAACATAGACTGATATAAATAAACACACTTTTTATGGTTTGCACCATAAGCTTTATAATAATGTTTGTTTGTTTTTGCTGAAAGGTAACCAACAAAACTTTGACGTTATTATTTTTTCATTTACAGTTTTTAAAAGAAGTTGCTATTTTAATTTTTGGGCATGATAGTAACAGCACTGATATCTCTATGCAAACTTGTGTATCAAAACACAGGCTTCTAAATTCATAGGCCTACCTCTAAAGAGAAATTAAAGAAATTGATATTCCAATTTCCATCTATGAATACAAGAAAGAAAATTTGCATTTAGAGGCAATGTAACCAATGGAAAATCTTGTGTAGTCAGGCACTGTTTAATTGAAATGTATAGCTCAAAACTAAGCTCACCTTGCTCACTATAAATTCCATGCTTTTTTTGATTGTAAAGCATAGGGAATAATTTTTTCAAATTTCACTCTCTGAAATATGGCTTAGGTTTCCTATGCCTTTAGACTAGGTCCTCTAGCATGTGACATTTAAGCATAAAAAAGTTAAAAGTAGGATGGAAGAGAAACAAGTATTTAATCAGTATCTAGGGATATCAGTGTAGTATTTTCAGAAGGTTACTGATGCCAAATTCAACCAATATTCAGTTCCCAAATCTCTTACTAAACCTTTAAAAAATGATGTTGTGTTTCTTTTATGTCCAAAAGTTGTGTAAAAAACAATTTCTACAAAGCATAGTTAATAAAAATATTTTGATGATCAATTGTTAAGATAAAATGTAACTGTCTCACTTGCTTTGACTATGTATTTAAGTATTGATTCCCAGTGTGAGAAGTTCAGACACTGAGGAATCACAGCAGCTTTCCCTAAGAACCAGAGTGACACAGAAAAGGAGAAATAATTAAATATTTTGAATATCAGAAAGCAAGTAATGAGTAAGCTTGACTAATGTCACATCTACCCCCAACATACACATGCAGAGGACTATTTGCCTTTTAGTGATACTCACTTTAGATTCCCAAAACTGAAATATTTGGACTAAATCCTGAAAACAGTTACAATGCTGAATCAGTTTCTGCCTTTATATTTTAAAGCCTTAGAAGCTTTTTGAAGTCTGAACCTTTTCTGGCTCACATATCTCCCTCCTCCAGAGCATGCAAGAGCACAGTGTCCCTATGGCACAGAATTAAGAATAGGCAGTAACCATAGATATAAACATTTTTCTCTCTCTGCCTTGGAGGAACCCAGCTGTTGCTGACTACCCTTCCTTTTCTCTTACCATTCTGGAGTCTGTGACACTCTCTATTTTGACAAAACCTGAATTTAAAAGTTTTAAGCTTAAGCATTTAGTTTGTTAATGTTTTTTCTCATTTTTCCCCTTTCCCTTTCCCTTTCCCTTTCCCTTTCCCTTTCCCTTTCCCTTTCCCTTTCCCTTTCCCTT
>NC_031799.1:31526747-31557168 GCF_001522545.3 Parus major | reverse complement strand
TCTCTTCTCTTCTCTTCTCTTCTCTTCTCTTCTCTTCTCTTCTCTTCTCTTCTCTTCTCTTCTCTTCTCTTCTCTTCTCTTCTCTTCTTTCTTCTCTGTTATTTGGCACATTTTGTTGCAGAGAAAGGTTTTCTCTGTTCAGATATCTAGTGGGCAATTTCCAGCCTGTGCTTTGTGCAGTCCTAGAAGTCAGTGAACCACCTGCTTATTGTCTCCGGACCCTGCTCGTCTTGCAGGTATTTAATTGTTCTACTGTATTCAAAGTGCAGAAAAAAAGCCACCAAATTATTTCTTAGGGTTTTTTTTGTTGTTGTTGTGTGTAAGAAGTTACTGCAAAGACATATCTTTGCAGTGGAATAAGAAAGGACTCAAAAACAGTTTCTTTCATGATTATGTTCATGCTTATGAAAATGTTTCCAAATTCCTAATGGAGGGGAGGGGTGTTCGTGTGTTTGTGGGTTTTTGGGTGTTTTGGGGTTTTATTTGGTTTGTATTCCCTGCTTCTTTTGGTGCAGAATTCTACAAGAGAAATAGATTAAAAATATTTTTGTTCAGGCCACTCATAATATACTCAGTGCTTCAGTCCTTTGGGAAAAAAAAAATGACTATATTATTGTAGGTATTGTAAGAACATTATAATATAAGCTTAACAATGTGGCTTTCAAACTTGGGAGGGGGCTGGAGATAGAAGAAATTATCTCCACAATAGAAATATATTACTTCTCATTTCAAAAGGAAACTTCTTTGAAAATATTTCTTTTGCTTATTATATCTCCCCCCATTTATTCATGTCAGTACAGGACATATTCAGCATCTGTTCTCTTCCAAAAGCCCTCAGGAAAAATTAAAAAGCTGTTCTTGCAAGTTCATCATTATTATTAAGAACCATATTTCACCTCATGGTTATCTCAGCCCTTCTCTCGCTCTTATCTGCACTCTGTGATGACATCGCCTACTTGAGCAAGGCATCGTTCCAGCCTCGTCTCGTCTCTCCCACCTTAATTTGTACCGATGCGTTGCAGTTTGGTGACAGGCAGTTGTTCGTGCTTGAATAACCCAAGATTTGAATTCTACAGTTTGTGGCATCCATGTAATGCTTAGCAGTGGGTACAGCTGTTAACTATTCGCTTATAAATAATCTTTTTCCCCTCTCAACCTGTCTCCCAGGTAGTGTACCTGTCACCATTAATAACTCATCGGTAGCTCCCCAGTGATTTGGCCCATCACTTGTCATTCACAGTGGAGCACTGCTCAGGCCTGCTATTGAAGCTCACATAAGCTCCTTCAGCTATTCACTCATCCCAGCAGCTGTGCTGTTTCATATTCCTGACTTGCGGGAAATTGCGCTGATGGTTCCAGCGCTAGGCAGCTCAATTGTCCCCTCTCATCGCTGACTGCACGCCAAGCCTTGCCTTTGGGAAGTATAATGTTGTCTGCTGCAGACAGTGAGACACCTCACAAACTGTCTTAAGTCAGGTCTCACTCAGCCATGCTGATTTCACTCAAAGTATAACCCTGGAGTTAGTTTGAGCTATTATATGTAATAAGTATGTGCACACCTCCATTTAATGCTAAAAAATTGGTCTTACTCTTTCCTTTACTGTGGTTAGTACCCTCGGTGATGTCCATCCTCCAGAAATTCGTACAAAAAGACAACTGACTGTTTCATCTACCTATATAGTGGAAGGGAAGGGAAGATAGAAGTGAGATTGATTACCACCTTGTTATGAAAGGAAATGTTTTTACTCCATTACTGTACATTACTATACATTACATTACTCTAGTTTAGAATACTAAGCCCTTCTCTTTGAGGATAATATGCTTCCTTTCCTAAGAAGCTCTGACTGGGGAATTCACAACAGTGAACTTTTGTTTACTGATCCTTTTCTGTAGAAGGAACTTATCTGTAATCATGGTGCAGTCTATGAACAGGAAATTATTAGGGTAAAGAAAAAAAAGTAAGGTCCCATGAACAAGGGTAGTGCTTTGGAGAGGTGCTCTGAAGTGATACATAGGTAGTTGGTACATTACTTTTGTAGCTGTTGGATAAAGGCAGTTTCTGCTTTACTTATTTCCTAAGAAGAAACAGGGACAAAGCAACTTGCACTATTTAACAGTGTTAGTATGGTGGTGTTTGGAACACTGTGCTTGAATTATTTTTTAATGTAAAGTTACTTGCAAATATATAGACAGGGACATCTTTCACTCAGACAGGTTGTCCAGGGCCTGATCCAACCTGGCCTTCTAATAAGTCAGTAAAAATCAGAATTTCTCTATATGAGTGGCACTGCAGTAATGCCTTGAGTGAGGCATTATTGGGAGAAAGTGCCTGTACTGAGTTTGTTTGGGTGGTGATTAAATGACAACTCTTAGAGGATACAAAGAGACAAAGGTGGAATAGACTTTGTATGGTCTCCCATACAAAGAGACCTGAAGGTGGAATACACTTTCAAACTCTTTGTAATAGTCTAAACCACTGATTGTATGGAGACACATTATTAATCAACAAGCACTACTGATTCTTCACATGTGTACTTAAGACTTTTCATCTGGGTTACAAATTGAGTAATAATTTCCAGTGAGGAACACTAAGTTAGCAGAATTAACTTCCCTAAAGTAGCACTTCAGTGAGGAGAACCAGCAGTGGAATATTTGACCCCTAGTTATGGCATCTTTTAATACTCATTATCCTACCAGGTAAATTAGATTGCTGACTCTATTGGTTTAGGTGCAAAAGCCCATTGAAGTCGCTGGGAGCAATTCCACTGCAGAAAGGGAATCACCACAGAAGGTACTGCTCCAGACTTTATTTGAGGATGCAGTGCAGGCAGTGTGTTGAAGTGATCCTGGCCAAATATGAAAGGGGAACTTCACCTTTTGAAGAACTGGCATGGAACTGCCTTTTGGGCATCAATATAGTGGACTGTTCCACTCTCATGGGGTTGCTGGTTAGAAGCCTTTCTTTTTGTTGAAATAAAAGCTTCTTCCTCACAATTAATTATTAAGTGTTCCAGGGCTCTATTATATATTTATATGTTCTTGAGAGCTCTTCTCTTACATGTGTTCTCTCTCATTGGTGTTATAATGCTGCTCTGATAGCTGTTCACTCGCTTCATTTCTTTCTGTCAGTTTCTGGTCCTGTCACACAAAAGAGAAGGATGCTGTATTGCAGAGGAAATCATATGAGACCAACAATGGCTAGAGGCTTGTAGATAAATGGAACACTATTTTTATTCTAACAAAATCAAATTCTATACTGATTCGGAATATTTAAGTTCCACTTTAGATTTAGGAAATATTTTGCCTTACTGCACACCACCTATCCTGGGTTGTTTAGTGGATCCCTTTAGGTACAAAATGTCTTCCGAAACTTTTGGCTCCAATTGTTTTTGGCAAGGAGAAAAGTTTCTGTATTTACTTCTATTAGCAGTGTATTTTCCTTTTTACCTTCTTCTCTGTCACACCTTTTTTTTTCCTTGCACCTCTGTTGGTGTGAGGAGTCATTCCTCAAAGAAATATTTGAACATACACACACACATGCAATCACATTGACTCAGAGTCTCCCCTATCTCTTTAGGAACTGCTCTTAAAAAGCACTCAGGCATCATTTCTCAGATAGTAATGCATGTTACTGGTTTGCTCTATTGCTCTCTTTTTTGGTTTGAAGTACTCGCTTTCTGCTTTACACAGCAGGGTTAAAAAAAAAAAAAAAAAGAAAAGAAAGTTAGTGGTTTGGCACTTTCCAGCTGCTTCTCAGGAGAATATAAAGTGCTAGTGGATCAGGTCCAAACCAGTGGATGTTTAAGAGAAGGAGGAAAAAAAAACTAGCTGAAGAGCAACATTCTTGTGTGACTTTGTTACCTTCTGTTGTGTTAAAAAAAAATTGTTTTGCTTTACAGTTTTAAGCACTCAAAAAAAAGTTAGAAACGCTAAATGACCTCCAGGCCCATTGGCTCTCCAGACTCAGTTTATCAAGTCTCCTCCACCTTTTTGCCTGTAAAAATCCAAAGTGAAGTGTGAAAAGCATCAGAAAGTCTCATTTGTGCCAGTGCAGCCTTTTAGTCGCTTGCCAGCACCTTCATTTCTTCATATGTTTCTAGCTAAGGTCTAACATGGAACAAAAACCCGACAGCAATAGAGACCAGATGCCGGTATTTCTTCTCTGTCACTTGGCTGCTGAGCAGATGGAATTTATATCAATCGGGCATGCTAGGAGGAAGAGGCCGTGGCAGCCAACATGTGGAACTGGGGCTGAGTGACATTTTTGCTAATGTTTTGTCCTTGTAGAACATTATGCTTCCTCTTTGCTTATGAGCTGTGGTTTTCCTGACTCAGACGAGGTTCCAAGCCCAGCTGGAATGGTTGTCTGCCCACCACCCCCCTTTTAAGGGAGTGCTGGGAGCGATGGAGGAGTAGTGGGGCCCTGCACAATGGAGCTCTTTATAAAAATACCTGACATCTGCATGCAATGCACCAAATCATCTTAGCTGAGTACAGAAATTCACTGGGCATTACCAGTCACTTTTTGTCTGTTTTTGTATGCTTGTTTGATTTATATAATGAGTGAATGCCTCTGGCAAAGGAATACTTTGAGTATGTTATTGGACAGGAGCAATTTTCCACGAGGTATTGTCATACATGGTCTCAAAATAAGAGTATTAAAGGGGAGAAAAAAGAAAAAAAAACCCCAAAATTAAAAACTAATAAAAAAAACCACACCAAAACCAGTCTTTTCATTTCTATTTTCAATCACCTCTTGTAAGAAAACACCCAAAAAGCAAAACCTTGAGAAAACTTCATAAAGCATAAACTGCTCCAGTACCCACTTGGTGAGGCCATTCTGCAAGCAAAGATTGTGGACTGCAAAAGCCATAGAATGAACATTAGCACTGAAGGTTTGGAAAGTGATATGAAGGCTATGTATGCACAAAAATTAAATTCCCAATGAGGCTTCCAAAATCAACAAAGAAACAAAGCAACAGGAGGCTGTTCATTTCAAAAGTAGGAGAAATAAAAAAGTTGTGGAGGGCTTGCCACAGTGTTGTGGTTTCTAGTCTAGCTCTGAAGCTCTTCCTCCTCCATATGAACTGTGTCGGTATTAGTAGAGAGCTTTTTGTGGGTAAGGACCTGCACAAATCAGACTTCAGTACCAGGAATTTATGGTTGTGCCCAAGTTAAATGGTTTATAATCACTTGTGCAATTAATTCTAAATCAAGTTTAAATGTACATCTTATAAAAGTAAAATAAATGAATATATTTGAGCACTTTAATTTGACAGAATTTGTTGCAATCTTTGAAGGAGGAGTGGTGCAGGAAACATGAGCTTTTGGATCCCTGAAGACTTTTGTTTGACCTGTGTGTCTTATCCTAAACTCTCCAGCCAGCCATCTCTCTTCATCTGAGAATGCCACTGTAGCTTGTCAATTTCTCTTCTGATTCATCTGGTGATGAACCAACTCTAGAGAGTTGATGTGAGGTGGAACCTCCCCTGTCATGGTGTGAGTGAGCTGTCTGAAGGCAGCTTTTGACTGGTTTAGAAATGAAGGGCTGAAGGCATCTTTGAACTGCAGCCTTGTAAGTGCTTAGAAGCACTTGCTTTCTGATTGAATTGCTATTTCATCCTGGAATTTTGTACTGGTCTGATATTTTGCATACCAGCCCTGCCACTTACATGGAATCTAAGACATTTAGCAAATCAAGTCAGGTAACATGTCATGATGTTTTACTTTTTTGGTGAATATGAATTAAAACATCTTCCTTTTATAAGGCAAAGTGCTGTATTTCATAACAGACCACTAAGCACTGTGTTAGGTGGTGGTAAGATGAACTGAATGTTGGTGCAGGTGATGCAATGCAACAGGTGGAGGCCACATGCATTTTAGGCACAGCTATATGATATTTCACTTGTCACCAGCTCAATTAGATTCATTGTGTAAGTATGAAGCCCACTGCCTAGAACCATTTTTTTTTTTCTTTTCCTTCTCTTAGATGGCAGTTCCCTTTATCTAGTCAAAAATAATGGGTACCTATCCATTTGTGATGAGGAAAGTGTTTGGTGGAGTCTTTTTTTGTTTTTTGTTTGATTGGTTGGTTGGTTTGAGTTTTGGGTTTTTTTGTCTTCTTTAGTCATTACATGGAAAAACATGTAATCAATAAAACACTTTTAAATCTGATCTGTAAAATGAAGCTGGAAGAAATATATTACAGAATTCTCTTATGCTTTTTGCTGGGGGAATGCTCTGATAAGTAACATTTCCACACTGATTTTATCACTTTGAAATATTTAAACAAAAAAAAAAATTCTTGCAGTAAAACCATGTTAATGATGAGAATGATTTCTCATTATTTTTATCCTGTGGTGTTTGAAAGTCATGTAAGAATAGAGAAAAGAGGGGAATTTTATATTAGACTTTGCCAGTAAGTTTAGAATTATTCAACTACAGTAGAGAAGCAGAATGGATGGATAACTCTGATTTTTCCTTGAAGAATCAGATGCATACCTTGACTCTCACCTCCTGAACTCTTGCATATACAGAGATAAACAACTGCCATTGCAGTAAGATCCAAAGTTCTTCACAAGGCTTGAAGAAATACCTTTCTTTTTTTTTTTTTTTAATCAATTACCCTGTGTTTATGAGGGTATGTTAGTAACAGTTTTCTAGTACTGATTTTAATTTTTTCTGCTTGAAAATAAGAGATTGATGCACAAGGAAATATGACAGATTTGCGTCCCTTCCTCACATCCTCTTAAGTATCACTAGGGCTGCAGATCTTGGCTATTTTTTAATTGTATTTTGCTTACATAAAGTATAAGAGAAAAATTGCCATATAGGGGTATGTAAATTGCTGCTGTTTCATAACCTAGCTGAATTAGCCTCCTTCTCGCTCACATACACATGAACACGCTTACCACTGTAGAACAGTACATAAACTTCATAAATCTGAATCTTATCTGAATCTGCAGCATTTGAGAGAATCGCAGGGAAGGCTGTCAGCACAAACAGCCTGTGAAACGTCATATAGATTTGGAATACAGCTCCCAGATTTTCCAGCCGTGACATGGTAGTTCAATTTACACTCACTCTTAAGCCCTATGTTTTGTATACGAGATGTCACGTCTCTGCTTTTGTCACGTCAGGATGGCTCTGATCAGTTTGAGCCACAGTAACAAACAGGGCATAATAATACCAAAGGTAATGGAGTGTCTTTAGTTTTGTCGTTAGGGAATGGCTGCTGTGTTGTTTTTGATTCTGAGGGAATGCAACCTGGCCTTTTTTATCTGGAGAAGAAAGTAAACCTTGTGGGTAATTTGAAATCAAGAAGAAGGACATTTTAGAAAACATCCAGAAAGGCAAAAAACATGCTTGAGTACTCCTAAATGACTATTTGCAGTTGCTGCTGTGCCAGCTGTTCATTTTCCATGTAAAAATGCTGGATATTTGAATTTGAAAATAGGGGAAAATTCTGAAGATGCATTTTTATAGACTTTTTCAAAGTTAGTTCTAAATTTTTCTTTTTGTACCAAACAAATAAGTCTCTGCATCAGTGTGTCTAGGATGCCATTTTCTTCATATAGCCTTGGAAAGAGCTTCATTATTAATTGTAATGCTCCCTTGCTGTGAATAATGAAAAGAAGATTAGACTGTATATTGTGTTAGGATTGCTCGAATGAGGCCCTTTTATCTGTGTTAGTATAGATGGCACAGCGTAAGAAAGCAGTAGCATGAATGTGTTAGAGAACAAAAGTTAACAGTTTTCACAGATTTTTAGCAAATGGTATATGCAGCATTCTGTGTCTAGAAACAAGTCAATGCAAGAAAAACAGTGTAGTTTTTCTATCAAGAAATCCAAGCACTATGAAAATAAATGGGGCATTTGTATATTTCATGACCATATATGAAACAGAGAGGCAGTGCAAAAAACCCCTGCAATAAATAATAAGCTTTTTGCACTGGATTCACAATTCTCTTTGTAACCTGACTGGGTTAAAAAAAAAATTAAAAATCATGCTCACAGTGTTGAATATTTAACAGAAATTTGTGGCAGAGGACTGTAAAATACAGAAGAGCTCTTGTATTTACCAGGCCACCCCGAAAGGCAAGAGGGCATAAGGCACTTATAAACAGTGGCAGAGCACAAGCAATGTTGTCTTTGAAAAGTTTCATTTTTCCCTTGAATCAGCTACAGTCTCTTGCTTGAGGTCACCACAGTTTGCAATCTTTGGCAGAAGGCTTCTTCCATTTTTGGTAGTGGCAGTCTGAATTTTTTGGAAGTGTTTTCTTCTTAAACTGCCATTATCTTCCAAACCTGTTTCATGTTATCATTGTCAGATGCTTCTTCCCTGAGTTTCTCAGAACAAAATGTTGTGTTTTCCTGGGATTGGGCTGTGGGGTTTTTTAAGCTTGGAATTGAGAGTCATATGGTTATGATTTGAGAATGTCAAGCCTGATTTTTTTATTTTTTTTTTTAAAGCAGTACCTTTCTCTCTGGGCAGTGAACTCACTGCAGAAACATCAAAGGGAATGTGTGCTGTTGGATCAAGGTGATTTTTTTTTTCCTCGACCACATCATTGCCAGCTGTGGTGTTTATGATTAGAGGCAGGCGTTCCAGACACCTCTGAGTCCTTGCTAAGCGTCAGATCTTTAACGGGATCCATCCCAGCTGAGTGACACTAAACAGACAGCCGGGGGGAGTTGGTGGGATAGAGCAACAGAGGAGGGGGCCTTTGGTACTCAGTGCACTCGCCAGCCAAGCTTATAACAAACTCAGCTAATGCTAGGCTTTAGGCTGCCTAGAGGCCCTGCATTATGCCTTTCAGGACTGCTTTCATTAGCAGAGGGGATGACTAGAGCCCAGCAAATGCTGTCATTGATCCTCTCACACTGAGTGCATGGACGTGCAGCATTCAGGTCACAGCCTACTCAGCTTTGAAGCAGCTCCATTTCACACTCCTGACAGCCACATACTGCCGACATGCCAGAGCTGACACTATTCCCCCTTCGATCTGATTCTTTGCTCTGTACAGCTAACTACACTGAATTCCCTACGGATGCTTCTTCCACTAGAAATATTAACACTTGTTTACTGGTCCTGTTGACATAAGAATTCTACAAATAGCTAGCATTTCTGATAGCAGTACTCCATTTCATGCGTTCTTGGTTTTGCTGCTCCTTAGTACACACTTCTAGAGAGTGTCAGTGCTAAATTGTCTCCCTGAGCAGAAAACAGCCTGCAACATCTTCCTCAGAATAAGAGTTAGAAACCCAGATTAGATCCAGAGTCCCTACTCTAAGCACTTGGCTCTTAATTGGAACTTTGCAGAGGAAAGGAAGTTTCAAATCCAGCAATTAGCACAGAAGTCAGCTGGCTTGTAGTTGAGCTAGTGGTGTGGAAGCAGCTATTGTATATAGTGCCCTGGAGGCCATCCAGAATAAAGGTCACATAATAAAGGTGCTGGTTAGAGCAAAACCTAACAGAAGAATGTAAATCAGTCAAATGTCACTATAACAGAATTTCAAGACAGTACATTGTGCTGAAATTTCTGAATCTTTTCCAATGCTATTGTAGCAGATTTTAAGTCCACTTAAAAAAACCTTAAAAATTCTGTTGTGTGAAGATCTTGTTTCTAACAATAAACTCTTTTTACATCTCACTGTCTTTTAATATTCCTGAGCTTATGCTAAAGCAATGGACATCTAAATGAGTACAGAGGAACGGCATTACTTTGTGACATATAGTAGGAGTCAAGTCAGCCATCTCAGTGTAAGAATTTTTTTGTTTTGGTTTGAGTCAGAATAAGCAATAGTAGCTGTTCCAGTGTGAAAGAAAAGAGTTCCTGAAATCAATCAAGTTCCATTAATCACTGCAAGATGAGAATCAAGTTTATTTGGCCACATGGTGAGGTAGTTAGGCTTTGCACATGACTTTTTGTTTCAGTCTTTCCTAATGGTGGTAAGCAACTCTCCAAAAAGTTGGATGCTTCGATTCAGAAAAAAGTTTCCTGCAGTGTCTGGAATTAAAAGTTTTCAACCTTTTTCTTTTCTTTTTTTTTTTCTCTTTTTTTTTTTCTTTTTTTTTTCTTTTTTTAAATGAATACAGAAAACTTGACTTGGGAAAACAAAGCCTTGATTATAAAATTTTGATTGTTTTCAGAACTGAAAACCTTGGAGCTCCATTTTAAAAATACTTACAGGTGGCTTCTGCTATCTAGGCAAGTCTGGACCTAATGAGTCAACCACTTCTTTACAGATCTTCAGCCCAACATATAAAATTGAAAAAATTGAGATTCTGGGGTCCATGACACCATTTCTTACATGATTTCCCACTACCATGTGTTAGCCTTTTTCTTTTCTTGTGTTCTTTGATTAGCTTTTGTCACTAACTCAGCGTTTTTCAGTCTCTAGTAAAGCATTTCAGTATTTTTTCCCCCTGTTGCCTGTAATCATCAACCTGCACAGTTCATTTGACCTGCTTTAAGACCATATTTTGTTTTTCTCTTTTCTTTTCTTTTATATTCTTTTTTGTTTGTGATAATACTATTCTGTGATGAAGGACATTGAAAAAGAGAGATTTGTTCTTGTTGGTCTGCCTTCCTCCCTGAAACAGAAGGGAATGAGGGAACAGGGTGCAGTTCTTTTCCTTGATACCATACATCCTGTCTTAGCCACTTTTGCAACAATCTGGAAATGGCAACCTGAGGGAGCTGACAATTGTTTTCACTGGCAGGAAGCATTGGTTGGGATGCTTGGAACTACATTTGGTAAGGAGCTGAGCTGTCAAGTGACCCACATATAAAACCTGAAGAAGTGAAATGGTTTTATTGATTAACTAATCTTTCAATTCAACTCAGGAGTGTCGACTGCCTGTCCAGTGTAATTATATAGTTAAAAGGGGAAGAGAGAGCAGAGGAGCAAAACAGAAAGAGTCATTTGTTTTACAGATGGCATTATTTTATGATATGATTTGCACCTCTCTGATGAATTAGCAGCCCCAAGTCCCTTTACAGAAGAGTGTGTAGTCTTATTCCTTTTCACAGTTAATGATGGATACGGAGACCCGCAGGAATACAAGACTAAATTTAGCAGTTCTCCAATAGGGTAAGTTTTCAGTAGGATACACAAATTTGTTAAGACTGAGTGAAAACGTTAGTGCAAATATTCTATTTTTACTTATATTTGCAGCCAAGACTCCTCATCAAGTCTTGAAAAAGAGTTAAGTGTCAAAACTGCTTTTCCCCTTAAGAATTAAAGATCTTCTTCTGCCTAAGAGAACCACAGACCTGAATCATCATTATTTTTACCAGCATTCTTTTGGACATTCAAAGATGTTTCTTCAATAGTTTCATCCGTAGTTCTTGCTTTTAAAAAAGAGGGTTCAGAGGGGAAAAGAGATATTGAATTACAGCTTTGGCTAAGAAAGAGGAAGGGAAGTATATGATCTTAAAAGGGTTTTTTGATAAATGAAATAGTCAACTCACAAAAACATAGCACCAGTGTGGTGAGCATCATGAGATAATTTGAAAAAAGATAAAATATAAAATACAAAGAGACTATGAAGAAGTTTCAAATAATTATTACTCTCCAATGAAGACTAAAAAATTTGGGTTACTTATTTTGTGTCTTACCTAACAAAAAACATTTGTCCTCACCTTATCCTTGTGATTAAACTTGAGAGAGTAGAAACATCTATGATAATATGACTACGCTAAGAAAGCAACTGTTTGAAAGAATCATGAAGATTCCTTCTCTACTTGAAAATAATTTCAGATAAATGTAATTCATGATAATTTAATTTTAGGTGACAGTATGCAACGAACAAGAAGATTAGGAATTTTTCTTAGGAGAAAAAAGCAAGTTGAGAGGAAGTAGTGCAAAATATTTAAGATAAAGGAATTTTGGTGGCAGGAGAAAGGGGTGTATTCTTTGCTGACACAACTGTAGTTTTATAGGGTTGATGAAGAACTTCGATTTTTAGAAATCTGATGAAACACCTAGCTTTTGCATGTTCTAATTATCTTCCTCTCAGAAGTAATTAAATGTAGAAGACAAAGGGAGTAGGCAAAGAATTTGGAAAACTGCACATGTTGACTTCTGAAAAAGAGAGTGTTTAATACTGGCAGTAAGTATCACAAACATGCCATACAAGTATCCCCTTCTGTTAACATTTCATACACTAAGTGAGTTCTTTTGCTTCAATCGTATACAGGCTGATGGAGATGCCATAAATAACACCAGAGAAAGAACCACAGGCAATACTTTGAAGTTACTTGGCAACAAAATTTGTTTGGGCTGCTAATGGCTCTTTCTTGAAATTTTTTGTGCTTCACATTTCATCTAAAACCTGCAACCTATCCTTGAAAGTTATACAAAATACATATACATGTAGCCTGTTTAGTATGTAAGTATCACACAAAGCACAATTAGAGTACATTCAAATTGTTTTCCAGTAGCCAGGCAATTCTGTACCTGAGGTTGCATGTCAGCTTCAGTGCCCTGCCCTTGGGCACATACATGCTTGATATGTTTCTTGATTCCATGAGCACATGCTGGTGGTGGGGGAGGGTGGTGGTGGTGGTTGTAGTCTGTTCATTTGCCTTTTTGGGGGTTGATTTCCCTTTCTTTATTTGTTTTATTGTCAATAGTGGCCATTCAGTAGTAGTTTTGTCCTTCTGATGGATGTTTCTGGGAGTTCCTTGGCTTCATGATTGATTTAACCTCTGGAACAGAAGTACAGGTTTACTTCTGGTCTTTTCTTTGTTGATCATTGTAGGCAGCAAATAGGTAGCTCCAAAATAGTAATGATATATTTTTCCTTACTTCCTTCCTCTGTAAGATGCTGAAATGATTTATAAAATATGTCTTAGAAAAGAGAAATATTTTTACCCCTTCTTTTGATGGTGATTTTGCCGAATCTTCAGGAAACATAAAATGTTGTACCATTTGATCCATTCAGAGTTTGTTTGATGAGTGAGCATTTTGCAGACCTTCCCATTCCATTCTAAAGAGTTCAGTTCAGCTTGCCTGACTCTGGAGATGTACTTGGTAGTCCTTCCACATGAGCTGATCATGTAGATTTTTCTTCCTGTCAGGGAAAAGTGCCTGGTCCTTGTGTAATGAGATTTCTGTTATCCTGCAGCAGATCTATAAAATGATGGTTTGAGTTGTGATCTAGAAATGCCACATTTTCCATAGGGACATGAGCAAGAGTCTATCCCACCAAGTTCTTTACCGTGTAGGTATTAGAAGAATGCTACTCTAAATACATCATCCCAAAATGGCCACTATTTACCTGAATCACAGAGAAAGAAGCAATCACAACAAGAGCCATCTAAAGTTTCGCCAAGACCCTTACAAGGGAGGAAATACCTTGGTTGAATGCATGCTTGTGAAGAATCAACATCCCTGTAATAAAAACGTTGTCATTTTTAAAGGAAGATACAGAAAATTCTTATCCTTATGGTCTATGTGTATAAAGGAGCCTTCCGAGCCACAATGCAGCTTTGTTCCACCTGAGCTTTGTCTCTGTTTTATCTTTGGTGTCTTCACTCTCTTGTTCATGAAGCAAACTACTTACTGAATCTCCAGCTGAATTTACTGTCCCCACCACTGGTGTTCCTTTCCAGCCCTATATTTTCCCTGACAGAGATGTCGGTCTGAGCTCCTGCTCTCTGTATTTGCCATAAATCTCTCCTTGCAGTCATCAGTTCTCTCTTCCTGGCTGAATGGCTAGAAAAACCATTTGCAAACAACTGCCTCCTCAACCTGAGCCACATCAGGCTGGTGCACTCTCAGTTCAGACTGAAGCTTTAAGGAATGTAGCTCTGGAGTTCTATCATGTTGCTGCAAGCAGGCTTATGTCCTAGCTTGACAGTACTGGAGCTGGTTTTCACAGGTACAGGGAACATACAGGCAGCATTCATATAAATTCTTCGGTAAATAATGAGAAATAAATTAGCTATTGATACGGAACCTTTATTACTGCTTCCACTACTGCAGCAGTTGTTATTATTAATCAGTCTGAAACTGACACTTGGCACAGGCCAGAAGCTCAGCAAAAACATTCTCAAGGCAGGCAAAATGAAACAGATGTTTGTAACAGGAAGTTTTCAAGATCTTTAATATGATCACCTCCAAAGTCCTGGTATCATCTGAGGGTCAGAGATAGCATTTTTATTTCTTAATATTGTGATACGTCTCTGAGAACTACTTTGGAAATTCTGGGAGAGTTTAGGAGAGCAATAAGAAAGCAGTGCAGTACAGTTATTATTGCAAAAGAAGTTGGGTGTTCCTTGCTGTGTATAAATAGTAGGATTTGTGGTGTCTACACTTTAATTTTACTTCAAGACAGTCTAGCATGTGTGGCTGGTACTTACTGCCTTGATCACCAGAGGTCTCACTGACCTTTGCAGCCTTATATGACTCAGACTTTCACATGGATGAACTGGTCCTGAACAATTACTTCTAAAATGCTGGGAACAAACAGTCCTTACTTTATTTCAGGTACTCTTTCTGCTGATTCTTTTCTATTTTCTCTCTAAATTTAGACTTTTTTTAAACTCCCCATTTTTTTATTTTTTTTTCAGGCTACGGCTCCTTTTGCTTATCCCTTAATTTTTTAGTTTATGAACAGCAGAAGAAGGTTTCATTTTCATTCCCTCTGCAGAACTAAACATCAATATTCTGTTCATATGGAAGTCTGTCCTATCATAACATAATTTAATGCCTTTATATTGTATCTGAGAGCAAAATCAGATTTTTTTAAAACAAAAAAAATACTTTTTTTATTAGAAAAAATCACTAAAATATTTTTTTGAAATGGTAGAAAATTCATCAGATGCTGGGGTTTGGGTTTATTTACTGCTGAGGCCTCACTAAAATTAAATGTTTACACCTGAAATTGTATGTGGTCTTTGGCTTTCTAATAGCTTTTTGGGGTTTGCAGGGTTTAGAAAAAGTGGAACATAGGTTTTTTGGAGGTACCAAATCTTAGAAGCCAAGAAAGTTCCCTCTATTAAAGAAGTTTGCACTTTTCTTTTGGAGTAGCATATCTTGATGAAGAAATCCTATTTTATAATTTTTCCTACATCAAAACTGTGTCACAGAGGTTTTCCATTTAGGTTCTGCTTTTAATAATTGTAATTATAAATCCATAGAAGACAACTTTTTATGATATAATAGCTTGCTTTGTATCATTTTGATTTTGTGGTCATACTGTTTTTGATCATCCTGTGCTACTGAAAGAACTGTTCTTTGCTTATGTAAAATTAAATGATTTAGTAAAACCTTACTATAACATCTATGTTCATGTACTGAAATAAATTCATAGGCTTTGGATATGTTGGCTTATTAAAAACCATGTTAGGTGATAAAGAACTGAGAAATTACCATGCCTTGCTGACTGCTGATATTTTCTGTGCTGCACTGAATGAAAGTTAGATATGTTGAAGGGGACAGATAATTTTGCAAATAATATATTTGGTTTTGATTCTTTAAAAAAAAAAACAACGTACAACACCGAAAAAATATCCTGTCTCATAAAAGAAGGGGTTTTATAGCTAGGGTTACATTACATTTCAATGAGTAACTGGCATGTGTAGGCACTCAGAGGGCTAACAGAAATAGTCTTTGAAAGGGAGGTTCCATTTTCAGGTGGTTAAGTTTTATAATGAAAAACTTGGTCAAATTACTTTAGTTGGCCAAAATATTGGCAAGCAGTCTTTAGTAGTTTAAATATTAATGGTCATTAAAATAGTGTTCTAAAATGAAAGATTTTTATTTAAAATTCTATGAGTAAAAAGTCCCTGTGAACTTACTAGTGAACTATAGGTAGCACTGAAAAATGCAGTGCCACTGAGGCCAATGTACTAGCTTCCCACTCCTGGTCTGACATGGCTTTAGGTTGCAATGGCCTGTCCATCTACAACAGCCTTGTAGGAAATGAGAAGGAAGCACATCTCGGTACTTCTTTCACCGCCTCCCCTGTGAAATCATATTTGGGAAGGAACAATGCCTTGAGTGGAGTCTATTACATTTTTGATCATTATGAAAAGCTTGCAGAAACAGGATCCAGCTCTCTCTCTCAGGACCCATTCTAGTGTGACTCAGGCATTACTGAGGAAACAGTTAGCATAGGTATAGTAGGATCTTGAACTGTGAAATAGGTCTTGTAGAAATTATAGGTTTTTGGGATGATTTCTAGTTTTGGTACCTGATCTCACTGGAAAAAAGGTTAACTTGCACAGGTTGAGTAACATGGGAAGTTTTCTGAGATGCCTTGAAATTTTCATAGACCTAAAGGTACACCTAAAGGTGCCTTTAATTGAAATTGTATTTTGTGTACGAGCAAATTTGCATTTGGGAACTAGAATGTTGTAATTCAAGAACCTAAGTTGCGTGGGTTTTTGTCTTGCTAGAGTTTGATGGCCTGAAAATTCAAAGTTCATTTTCTGGAATGTAACTTTGATGCTGTGGCACTGTTTATTAACTGTCCTTCCATGTCTTTTCTTTCAAGCATGGTCCACAAATTCAAATCTATGAATGTATAAGCTACCTCTTATTTCTTAAGCAATACAGGTCTATCTGTTGGCTAATAAGACAATTAGACTGCAAAAAGAATTGGCAAACACCAGTTTCAGATGCTGACAATGTAGCAGGACTGTACATTTAATTGTACAGGTGCACTGGTCAAAAAGTCACATGAATTCTGTGAGCAAGAGTCTACTTATCCAATGCTGGGGGGAGAGTTGAAAATCAAATAATATTGTTTATTAAGTGATTATTCATGTATGCAAATATATAACTGTCTTCTGCATTTAGGAGCTCTTTGGAAAAGGGTTGCAGCAGTTCTCAGGGCTGTTTGCTATTAAATATTAACAATTGAATTAACTATTGGAAATACTGTATGGAAGAACTGAAAGTCTTTTCAATCTGCCTGAGGACCAGAGTCTCTCAGGACTTGTATATGGAAGATATGACTGACACCAAAGGCCATGTATCATGTTGTATCTGACATCATAAATTTTGCGAGATAAATATTCATTATTTTTTCAAGCCCATTTATTTCTGTGTAAACAAAGAAAGGATTGATCTTAAATGGTTTTGTTTTTCTAATGTTGTTTTAGAAGTTCTGTGTTCAATACAAAAATTGATCAGTGTAGTATATTTAAAATTCAGGTTTAAGGTGATTTTCTGATAATAAAAATAACATCTTAGCTACTACAGTTTTTTTTAAAAAATTCTTTCAAAGTGTTTCTCATTTTTCTTTTACATGCCTTTCTTCACAGGCCTTTTTATGGTGCAGATTTTCATGATTCAAGGGTTAAAAAGCCAACTTAAGGTCTATAAATCAGAAGACAGTTTTACTTATCAGAGCTGTTTTTTACCTCAATAGACTGCTGGCTCTGTCATTCGTGCCAGGCTCTGCCTTATCACAAAGCAATCAGCCCTGCATAGTGGAATGTTCTTTGTTTGGATTATTTACTTCTACTATAAACAAAGATTAGAGCAAAAAATTTCAACTACGGGGCCCATGCACTGTCAAACTGTTGCTGGAAAATCACTGTCGTGTGTTGCATAAAGCTGCTTGCTTTTCAAAAACACAACTGGCAATAGAACATTTGTTTTTTAACACCAGCATATTTCACACATGGTGAGAATTATGACAGAATGGCCAAAGCTTTTATAACTGTGAAACCACTCTTTTCTTTCTTTCCTTCAATTGTCAGATGTGAAACACTGTGGATGTTATATGCATAAAAAGGGAACTCCAGAAAAGTGGGATTTTTTTACTTGATGAATTAGCCATTATTGAACTGAGATTCTTTGTACCTTATATCATATGAGGTTTCAAGGGCAACTTTAGTTCCAATGGGTTGATAATATTTCATTGTGTTTCAGTGTCTCCTTCTCTGATGGAAATCAGAAAATGTTCATTAAAACTAAAGCTGGAAAGTCAAAATATTTTGAAAATATATTGAGAATATGCTGATGTGTGTTACAGTAGCAGTTAATTAAATTACAGTATTACTTACTGAGTTCACAGATCCTGGATTAGCCATTTATGGGTTTGAATTTTTCAGTGGCATAAAAATCTATCTCTGAAGATGTCTGTTCATGATGGCAGCCAAAGACATGAGAGTCTTCACCTCTTCAGCTCATTTTTGGTAACTCTCTTGACCTGAAATTCAATAGTGAGTTTTCTTGCATGAAATGTGACTAAAGCAGCAAAAAGAGGGTGAATTCCTCTTCAGTTTTGCCTGCTTCACTCAGAACAATAAGACCTTTTTTGTATTATGTTGGAAGTTGTATTTTTCAAAGTGTGAGAAATTTTGCTTTCCACACATGTCTTTTCTAAATTTGGCACATAATTGTTAATCAGAAATGAGGTTGGGTTTGCATACAACCTTTGCCCTTATCTAGAGAAGTGTTCAGAAAAACTAAAAGAGCTTTCCTATTCATAAGGTATTGGAAGAGTTCCTTCTGTGCTTCCTAATTGAATCTTCTGGACATCCCTTTCTTGAGAGCTCAGCTTAAAACTGTTGAATTCTCTTTCTAGATAAACCCCACAGAAATTAATAAGCTTTTTTCTAAATGTATTTTGTGGGCTTATTGGCATATTAAAAACTATCGAGCATATTATTGGCACACAGATTTTCCAGTTTAATTGATTAATAATGGCAGATAAATATTTATAAAGACTGTGCTGATGTATATACAGACACATCACTGCAATGGCAAAATGCATAACTAAATTACCCTCTTGCAAATTTTGAAGATAATATAAATTATATATTGTTATATTCTGTAAAAATTATGTGTATTACCAATATAAATGTTACAAACTCGTGCATATATAATTTATTGACTACTGAAGGGATTTAGCTGTATTGTGATAAAGATTCACCTATCAATATGGATCAGAGGGCCATGTAAATATCAAGAAGGTGACTGCCCATCTTTTTTGTCATTGAAGTGGTGTGTTGTATTGTGTTTTAAGGATTCCTTTGGAATATGTGTGCTGTCATGGATATGTATTTCATTAACTATTCCAGTGACCAGATTTAATTTTGAGGCTTTTTTTTTGTTTTTTTACTATGTGCAAGTGTGAAGTTAAAAACACATATTACATCTGCCTAAAACATCTTTATTATTCTACCAAATTTCTCATTTTGTTGCTGCATTTTGCCTTCAGACTGGAGAAGACCATCTCCTTCCTCTGGGTAAATCATAAGAAATGGGCTCTGTGGTGCAGGATACCAGATTAGCAAACTACAGTGAATCCTTCCGAGTGCTGAATGCATTAACAATTGTGTTTCTGTCTCAACTTCACCAGCATAACCTTCACAATTGGAGACAGCAGTTTTTCAAGCACCCTGCAGGACTTACATTTCCATTGGTAGAAGCCTTTGTAGCAATCAAGCCCTTTCCCCTAATAAATATGTGATGAAGAGTAGCTGTCTTGGAAAATGATTGGGGAGATATTGCGGTTGCCTGTAAATATATGATAAAATGATAAAATTGGCAGAAGTTACAAATTGAGTGGTACAAAAAAAGGATCAGTAGGAGAAAAAAACAGTTAAAATACATATTTTTCTTTACTTTGGACAGTGTATATAAACAACCTATTGTTTTTGGGCTACCACATTCAACCCACAGAGGGGAAGTGGTTATGCATGCAGTTGGGTAATCTCACACTATTTTTTTTTTTTTGTGAAATTATGTATTTCTCACCTGTGATGGTGCCTTTTTTCTATTTGCAAATGTTTTCTTCTGTCAAGTAGACTGTAAGTGTAGAACTAAGGAAAGATGCATTTTTAGAGGATTACTTACTCTCAGTGTGACGTTTCTGGTCCCTCTATCTACCCAACAACCCTTCCCATGTCTTAATAATTTTCCCCTTCTCTTGGCTGATACTGTGAGCAGAATTGTGGTATTTGAGGGGGTTTTCATGTTGGGATTTTTAATTGAGGCTTTAAATATACATATATAAAATATATTTAAATTTACATCTGAAAAGACTGCAGAACAGAAAATTCTGACTTTGTTACCTAGGGTGTGAATGGTATGCCTGCAGGCCAGTGTTATAAAGCCTTTTCAGACTCATTTTACCTAGTTTTGCTTTAATTTAGAAAGAGATAGAAGAGATACGAAGAATCGTGTGCGTTCTGGAAAGACTTCCAGAGTGTACTCCACAAAGTTCGAATAAAATGTGGAGAGATATCCTGCCTGGCTGGGTAATTAGAGAACTTAAAATTGGATCTTTGAAATATCTTAAAGGACTTAAGCAACCAAATTCCAATGAAATTGAATAGCTGTGATAGTGAGTCATGGGATGTTCACATTGCTCGCTTTAGACACCTCACACAGAAGCTACAGCTGGAGCTTTGACTGCCTAAATTGTGGAGAGACAATGGCAATCACCTGAGTTAGGTGCCTCCAGTTATGTAATGGCCTGATTTCTCTAAGGCTGTTTTGGTTAATGATGATAGGGGCTTTTTCTAGTCCTAATAAATTCCTTCCAGAGCCCCAGATTTCCCTTGGCATTGTAGCTAAAGATTAATGGGGATTTCTAAGTCCTTTCTTTAATACTTTTTTGCTTCTGGGAAATGGGGAGAAAATTTTAAACAATAACTTTCCCAAGTTTCTCCCACCTAATTTTGTACTCCCACAATTCTTGAACTGGAAGGGATGGGATATTTTTGGTGAGAATGTTAACTGTCCATGGGAATTATAACTGGGAAAAGAAATAGTTGAAAATAATTTCATTAATTAATTTAATTTCATGATTTTGCAGGTGTTTTAGAGATTTAAAAAGCAACAGCAACAATAAAAAAGAGCATCCAAAGGAAGACTGTTTTCATGCTCAGTGGTACAGTGGATTACTTTGGGTTATTTAAATAACAACATTCTTTATGTCTTGCCGGTAATAATAGTTACCTAGGCCAGTCCAAATCTTCCTGAAAGCTAACTTGAACTAAGATTTACCATGTTCTCCTGGGAAATTCTGAAGCTCTCATGGAGTAAACCTGCACAGTGACATTAAATCTGAGAATGCTGTATGGTAACGCTATTATTTTAAACCTTGAATGCCTGAGAAATGCCTTCGGCCTACTCTCTTCTCCCACAGGTCTTAAGATTGTCATATTTCAGTAAACAAGCAAATATGAATCTTGCATATTTTTTTGTATACATGCTTTTGATCAATAATTGTGACGTTTGAAGAGTTAGTAATTTATTTATTTTATTCCTTTTTGAAACCTAGGCTGAGACAAAGTTCTTTGAACTTGAAACACATGAGGGGATAATTTATGGCTGGTTTCTGATTCCATGCAAAAAGGGCAGATTGCAGGTGGCTCTACAGACAAAAATACACAGTTATTTAAAAGAAGGATGTTGTAAGTGAGATACACAGAGAATACTAGTTGACAGAGCAAATGAGACTTAAAACTAGTAAGATTTGTAGTGAAGATTTTAGCCTGCAAAGTGTTCCCCAAACAGCCAAGTGGGCCATGTATGGCAATCAGTAAATAAGAATAAACGAACAAGATTAAATGAATTAAATGAAGCCAAAAGAAGATGACAGGAAAAACAATCTTGAACAATGTCAGGTTTTTATTTCAATGTGTTAGAAAAGGAAAACTGATTCACAGCAGGTGCTGTGGCTTTTCCACACAGATTTGAAAGAGATCTACATTCTGCAGAAGCTGACTTAGCCTAAGCCCTTATTTTTGTCTCCTTTTAAGTTCTTCCTGACTCCACAATTACCAGAAGAGCTTAAGAAGACGTATCAGCTTTTGGGGGGGAAATATCTGTAGGACCAGGACAGGCAGTGAGATGCTACAGGCAGTGGAAAGCACATCCTGTGTCGCTTTGTTTTACAGGACCACATATATGGGGAAGTAGTTCCCATTTTCATTAAGTCAGTTGGGACAGACATGTCCTTCAGTACACAAATTTCCTGTTTTACAGAAAAGAGCAGAAGTATATATACAAATTATTGTTGATCTGACTGAAAAGGAGACGAGGCCTGAGAAGTGTTGGTGCTCCATGCTCCCGACCTTCCCACAGCTGGAAGGAGTAGATGATATCATGGCAGGGGGTACACAGAGCTGGAATTACTTTTGGCTATATCTAGGGCATGGTATAAGGCTATAATTGGGTCAGATTGTTTCCCTTTCTCAAGTAGTATGCCCCAGGCATATAACTTTGTGCTAGGATGTACTCAAGCAGCTGCAGACAAGTTTTTGTAAAGTTATCAGTATCCTCATTACAAGCCCCAAACAAAAGCCTACTCTGTCAAAAATGAAGACTATCAATATATACAATGCATTTTATAGTTGTGTGGTGGCCTTCAGCAAGAAGTGAATCTACCTAGAGAACCATAAATAAATAGAATATAGTAGCCCACCTATCAATAAAGAACAACTGTTCTTCAAGATAGCTTGAAGTAATACTTGTGTTGGGTTTTTTTTTCAGTATAGGTCTCTGTTTGGGTTAAGAGCTCTCTTTGGTCTTATTTAAATGATATTTTATCAGTCAGAAAAAATAGTATTAATCTAAAAATATAGTTCTGCTAAAACGGACTAGAATAAAGATTCAATATGCTTTTCTCTGTGAAGAATCTGATACCCACAATGTAGTGCTGTAATGAAAGAGAAACAAATGAGCCAGCTCAAAGTTATGACTCTCCATGGTTTTTAGGTCTCTCATACGTTTTTATAAAACATATATGAGAATTTCTGAATTCCTAAATTTTGTTTTAATAATTTTTTTTTATGAAATTGTGCTCCAACACATCTAAAACAAAATTCTGTTTGCAGTTCTGTGTACAGTGTGAAATACCAATACTTCACTATGAACTCCCTGTCTGCTGAGCAAAATTTAAAATCAAATAACTATTTTGCATAAATAAATACATGCTAAGATAATGATGTGAGAAGTTGCTGATCTTGCGGGTTAAATATTATGTGCAAAAGTGGGTTTTTTCCTAGACATTTCTTTGTGGGTTTGTTTGTTTGTTTGTTTGTTTGTTTGTTTGTTTATAAATACTTATTTATGTGAACACTAGTAAAAACTTTGTGTAGACAAGCATATCTGAAACAAGCTAAGTGTAGCTCCTAGTGTTCGCAGAAGGGTAAACAGGATTTCTTATGAGTAATAAACATACAGTTCACCTGAACAATAATGACAATGATTTGCCTCTGGTTTCATGCATCAAACTGGAAGTGGATTGCCATCATCTTCGCCCATAAAATTTATTTTTTTCTTCATGTAAGGCTATTGCAGGTTTGGGGATTTTGCTGGTTTTTTTAAGTGATGGAATGTTCATCATTACACTCCTACTAAATGTCTTTTCCTCTGAGACACAAAAAGCTGTCTAAAGAGAAGGTTATTAAGGAGTGACTACGAACTCTTCTAATTTAAGTTTAGCATTTGGCATTCTTTGCCTTCCAACAGCATTATAAATGCTGGTAGTTTATTTTTACTCGTAAGTTAGCTTTGCATCAGAACAAACATCCCTAAAATGCATTAGCCTTACAGCAAAGGAAAGGAAACCTATGAAGCAGGAAGCCTTACAAAGTCTTCAGGGAAATCTTGAGTGCTTTTGAGAATGATTTATTTTCAAAGGGCTCGAGCAAAATCATCTCCAGAAAAGATATGAATGTTTCAGGCAGTGTGCAGGGAAAAGACATTGTGGCTCCAGCATGGACTTTGCCTTCTACAAATTATTTCACTACAGCTGCAGAACCTTTGTATTTTTACAGGCAGTCATTCACAGAAGAGCACAGGTTATCAAGGGTGTGACAGATTTACAAGCCGTTAGATAAAGCATTAGAAACTGTAAGTCAAGCCAGTCTGTGAATACATTAGGCCTCTGACTGGATGAAACAGGTATTATAAGTGTAACCACAGTATTTTTAGGTCAGAAATTTTATAGGAACAGATTCTGTTTTGAAGACCAGAGGGAGCACCAGTAGGCATGGGTAGGAGTGGTTTTACATCAGAGCTCCCAGAAACAAAATTTTCTCAGCAGGGCAATGTTCCCAGTGAAATAATAGGGGAAAATGGTTGGATTCTTAATTAGGAGTGATATCTAAAGAAACCTGTGTATCACACAGGTAAAGAGCCAGTGACAAAAAGCATATGTGTGGCATGCAGTCAACCTGTGAGAATAAGTATTTCTGCTCTATGAGCCAGTCTGAAAAGTAGGAATGTCTTTCCAGAGTTCTCAGATCTACTCTGCCTCTCTTTCTCTCTTTTCTTTCTATTGAAAGAAATTATTGCAGCCTAAAACCTATAGAAATCTTTTTCCTTCAATTTTTAATTCACAAGTACAAACTGCAAGTTCTAGATGAGAGCTTTTATGGACAGTTATGCAAATGAGTCCCTTCATTTTTCCTAAAAGGTGTAAGTGGGAGCTTGAGTTTGTGATTTAGATACTTGAGAGATAAAGTCCTCTTCATTGAGGATGAAGATTAAGGCCTAAATTAAGGCCTTTTGTGGCCTTTTTTATAGTTTTCTCTGATATAATCTATAACAGTCTTGAGCTAAATATTTTCGTTCTTTATAGGCATGTCCCTTCATTCTTTTCTTCCTCATTTCAGTAGCAGCTGTTTACACAGTACCTTAACTTGTTCAGATTCGTGTCAAATTCCTTGTGGCAATTCTCAGGTGAACTGGGTATTTCTTTGTCCTTGCAAATGAAGCAGGATATATTCTCTGGACCAAATGCTGTTGCTACTACAGTAAAGCTTGTTGACAGTGCTGGCATTTTTTAAGTTTTGAAGAATGACATTAAAATTGAGCTTTAAAGAGAGCAAATTACTGAGCTCCTAATTTAGATTGTTATTACTCCCTAAAAGTAAAATTTGAAAACCGTTAGCTGGGGAGAATAGGTAGCAGGTGTTGTAAAGCATAATGTAGGTCTATCCCTCTGAAAGCTCTTTAAGTTCTTCTGTTACTACTTTCCTTAATCAGATGTGTATACTTACTGCTGCTTAAGAGTACAAGGTGGAGTTTCTTGCTTGCAGAAAATTGTGAGAGATGATCTGAGACCAGTGTGTCTGGTTCTGATCTATCGGCTCAAAAGCACTGTGCAAAGATTTTTAAACAGAAGTAAACATTTCTTGATAACTATAAAGATTTTGCCCTGAAATGTAGTGGAAGTGGAATACAGTATCTTTAAATAGGACTTATCTATTACAAGAAACAGTGAAGACATTCACAGATTTACAAATAGTCTCTTCTCCAGCTCCTCTGTGGAAATACATCTGTGTATGGGTGTATATATAAATACAAGAAAATATATGTTTTCTTTCTATAAAATGGAAATTTCCAAATTAGGAAACTAAGGAGTTGGAAATTATTGATACCTGAAAGCTATTTGATAGCTTACTGTATTAACCATAGTATAATTTTTTTTTGACTAGTCAAATAAAATAGTTGTAAGGTATTCCAGATAATTAACTGAGTCAGCTCTGCTGTTCAGGATGGAATGAGGGCTGTATGCCCTGGGTTCTTCTGAAGTACACATGTATGACGAATTGCAGGATATTTGTCATTGTTAGTGGATGAATACAAAGTTCTGCAATATAAATGGAGTTCTGCATCCTAGCATTCAGTCTTTGTGTCTTCACTCTCAAATATTTTTACTTAGATTAATTTGTAATAAAAATAAACTGGGAAACGCTGACTTTTTTTGTGACCACAATCCTTTAACAGCACCAATGAAAATAGTTGAAATTTCCCACTTAATTTCGTTGTAGCAACATTAATTTTTTTCTTGCTTTCCTTAAGTTTTGTTGATAGAAATTGGTGAACTCTCAATTACTCTCTACTGTTTGACCAAATTACTGGTTTAGGGTTTGGTTTTCTTGAAAGGATTTTTTTTTCAAAAAAAAAGGAAAGAAAAATTTCAGACTAATTGCAATGAGTGATAAGCCATGTGGCTGTGTTCACCCTTCAGCAGATCATGTAAAAATGTACAATACAATTTTAATAGGTAAATATCACCCTATAGTTTTACCCAGTAGACAAACATTAGCGCATACAGATTTCTTTAAGTGTGTTGGAATAATATATAAATTCCTAGAATAAAAATATTTGTCTCATAAAAGTTAGGGGGAGCTGAAAGTTTTCTGTGGAGTTCACCAAGTTGAAGATGTAATCTCTTCCAACCTGAGCAAAAGCTGGCAGAAATTTTAGGAACCCTTCAAGATGTACAGGCAAATAAGTTTTAAAGTCCTCTTTCTGTTGAAATCTTCTCTTTAGAAATAAAGTCTCTTCCAAAGCAATTTCTTCTGTAGAGTTGACAAACTTCATCTGTTATTTTACAAACATACCATACTTGTCTAAGAGTTAGTAACTCAAATCTTTCAGATATTTAACCTGTTATCATAGAGATATTGATCATTTTCATTATGGAATGAGGGGAATATTGTATACCACGATCGGCGTAATAGTTTTCACAACAGTCACAAAATGAAATGTTTTAAGATACCTAGATCATTATTTCATTAATAGCAAGAAATGACTGAAAGGGAAACAGGTATTTTCAGCGGTAAAAGTTTACTTTCTCTCATTGCCTTCAAATTGCGCAAAAGAAATTACTCAACTGTTCAAAGATTTTGGACAAGAGGGCAGAAAGCTTTGTGGAGGAAAATGTCTACTTCTTCTCTAAAAAAAGCTACGTGAATGTAAAGCTGTGAATTTTTAATTAATGCTGTTTTAACTTAGAACTAGTGTAGTTGAATAGAAGTTCTGTTAACAGAATGACCATCCAGAGAAATCTTTGAAAATGTTGTGATTGCAAGTAATTAATGATAATTAAGTGTTCACAAGACATGATAAAGAAAAAAAACCACAATGAGTTCTCTAGATTTAAGATACAGAGTAATGTTTACATTTTATGGAAATGAATTAAGATATTATTAAGATATTTAACTGTATAGATTTAATTGCAACCACTATAGATTATACATTGCTCTAAAGTGTAACTCCTAGTTTCCAGTCACAATCCTTCCAAAAAATCTGGAGAGTTTAAAATATGTGTAAGATACAGAATGTTATCATGTTATAGAGATGCAGTCACCCATTTCAAATATGTTGGGGGTATATGTTTTGTGCCTTTGTGGGCAACTTCTTTACTGTACTTCCTGGAATACAAACTGTGTCTTTAAGAGAAGAAGAAAAGAAGAAAAAAGGGCAGCATACTGTATATGCCAGCTAGCTCTGGTTTTTTTAACACATGATTATTTTATTGGGGTGTACATTAATTAATCCTGAAATAAGATCCTGTGTGACATTCAAAGTTGTGTTGAGTAGTGCAGAGTTTAAATATTTTAGTTTTACAACTCTGTTATGCTGGCAGCAAACAATAGTATCTCAGTGAAGTCAGCATATGAACACTGCTTGTGATGACATCTGGAAGGCATGTTTTATCTATAAGCACAGTTGTAGACAAATGAAAGCAGACAGATGTAAGGCTGGTGTGGCATCTTCGCCTCAAGCATTCTCTGGCTGTACATTTTCCAGTGTGTCAAAAACAGGGAGCTTTTTTCTAGAATAAAAACATTCTGTCACATCTGTACACCAACTACTGTGCTGCCTTTTCTGAGCTCTGAGGTGTAAAATGGTAGATATTATTCAAAATTTAACACAAAGCCAAATTTCAAAATGCTGAGAACTATCAGGGTGTTTGGAGTATGAGACACCAAGGGACAATAAAAACCAAAAATTATGAGCTTACATTCCTAGTCTTTTCAATACTGCCTGGTAGGGAGATAGTTTTGGTTTTTATGGCAAGGATATGCAGATATTTCTCAAAGTACCTTTCACACTGATATTTCATTTAAGTAACAAATGTGAGGGAGGATGAGAAAAAAAATCTGTCTGTGTAGCAAGATCTATAAATGCTTCATTCTTTGAAAAGTATAGTCTGAATCTTAGCACAAGTCATACTTGTTGGGTGTAGTGACACTTTTAACAGTCCTGGTATTCTCCTGTGTAGAATTAATTTTCTGAAGAGAAAAGTACTATGTGTTTGCAGGAGATAAGCAGGGGGAAAAAGTGTAGGCATTATTGTGTTGGAGTTTTTATTTTTTAATTTTTTTAATGAGTTGCTTTCCTGTAGTTTCCACCAGGGATCTGAGCTGATACAAGCAGTAAAATGTACTGCACCTGCTATGGTGCATGCAATTTAGTCACAAGTCTCTGGAGGTTTGTGGATGAAACACTCCATCCAGTGTATGTGTCACCTAAGCTTTTGCTAATTACATTTAAGCATATTTTTTAAGAAACTGGAAGCTCTGGATGGAATCCAGCCCTTGCTAGAAATGCTTCATGTATTGTATTATATTGTAAATGAAGCAAAATCAAACCAAACGAACACAAAACAAAAAAAACAACCAACCAAAAAAAACCACACACAAAAAACTCCAAAACAAAATAAAAACAATTAAAAAAACAAAAAAAAGCCCACCAAACAAAACAAGCCCATGGAAAAAAAAAAACAAACAAAAACAAAAATTAAAAAAAAAAACAAAAAAAAAACCCAAAACAAGAAAAAACACAACAAGAAAAACCAGACAAATAGAAAAAGAAAGATGTGCATTGGTACATTTAAGTCAGCAGTAGCAGAAACTGCAGAGATATAACAGCAATCAGAAGAAAAGTCCAGAATCACTCACCAACACTTTTTACTTTTGGTATCCTTTGCCTGAATAGACTGTCTGCTTTCCATTAAAGTATAACTTTCTTCTCTGGAAAAATCAGTAGCAAAAGGTGGTGAAGTGCACAAGTTTTTTAGTAATAGAGAATCATTACGCTATTAACCTGGGAAATACAGTTGTCTATTTCCTGTTTGTCCCCACCGCAGTACCATCAATCTATTCAGAGTGCTTTGTATTCAGAGCCCAAGGGCCCCAGATAAGTGCCTTTGTGTACATAAAATGGCACTTTTTTGTTTTACATGCTGTTAGCATAGGGCAAAGGAAGTGAGTGTGTAATCGCATATGTACAGCAAATAGCCATTTGTACCTGCAAGGAGCAAATGGGCCCACTCAGATGGATTGGTTGGCCTTTAATAGCACTTGAGTGAGCTGATAGGCAGACATAGATGTACCTGTTACACCAGAGACCTGAGGCCCTTGTACCTTTGCATGACTTTTCACTTAAAAACTACTGTTTGTGGTTCAGTGGCTCCATCACTCTATTTGTGTTCCTTTGCTTGTAAGACCATGGACTGCTCCTCAGAGTCCTGGTTTCTAAAATTTTAATGCTGTAATGCTGACCCCTTGGTAATGTTCCTATATTGGAAAGCACATTAGCCTTAACTTGAAGGAAGTATTTTAACAGCCAGCAGTAAATATTTTACTTTGTTCTTCTCAGCATGTTTTTGTCTAGGTTTTGGGTTTTTTTTCAGTGTCCAAACTGTAACAGAAGTAGCAAATCCTATAGTCTGACCACAGACCATCATTTCACAGCCACTAAAAATTTGTGTCTCATCACCTAGCTCATTGAGCAGAGCAGTGAAGATATAGAGACTGCAAAAGATGTAGGTACTCTATGTACACTGACACATCATCAATCACCTACACAAAAGTAAAGAATTAAATTCAATATTCTGTGATTTGTTGTTTCTTTTGTTATTACAATAATTTTATAGCATTATGGTAGCAAACATTTCTACTCTTTTAAGTTAATATTTCTGACCTTTTAAGCATACCTAGGGTGAGAATAACCTTGACCTCTGTACAGTACATTGCAAACTTACTGAAAATCCATCTGAGACCAGAACTACTGTAATTTCCTTACAATTGACTGATCTTTTACTTACAATACAACAAATCCACCTTTTCCTACCTACTCCATTAACTGGTTTTTGTGGTTTAGAAAACATTTTGGAAGTCTCTTTTCTGTAACTCCTTTTTTTTTTTTTCCTTCTTCTTCTTCTTCTTCGTCTTCTTTTTTCTTTTTTTAGTGTCCCACACAACTAATTGGCAACAGATTTTAATTGCAAAACTCGCTGGAGATATTTTTCATAGCTGGATGTGGGTGTTTTAATATTTATAATTTAAATTATGGTAAAATTCAGAAGTCCAAGCTCACATTTGTGCATGTCTAAAATCAATGCAGATATAAAGTCAGTACAGGTCTAGCTACATATATCAAAAGTAGTTTGATAAGTTTATTTACATATATGTAAATATGTATAAGTACAAGAAATTCTACTCCAGTAGAATCCCAATGGAGGCCTGCAGACAGTGGTGTTCTCCAAGAATCAATACTGGGTCCAGTCTCATTCAACTTGTTTATCAATGACGGGGAGGAAGGGATCAAATGCACCCTTGGCAGGTTTGCTGGTGATGCTAAACTGGGGGCAGTGGCTGATCCACTCTGCTGCCATTCCCTGGGACCTTGATC
>NC_031799.1:31475323-31526277 GCF_001522545.3 Parus major | reverse complement strand
GAAGACTGAGAGGGGATCTCATCAATGCACAGAAACATCCCAAAGGTGGGTGTCAGGAGGATGGTGACAGACTCTTTTCAGTGGTGCCCAAAACCAGAATGTGGAGTAACAGCCCTAAACTAAAACACAAGACGTTTCATCTCAACATGAGGCAGAATTTCTTTACACTAAGAGTGGCAGAGCACTTGGACAGGCAGCCCTGGAAGATCATGGAATCTTCCTCTTGGGAGACATTCAAAACCTACTTGGACAGTTTCCTGTGGCAACAGATTGGACTAGATGATCTCCAAAGGTTTCTTCCAACCCTAACAATTCTGTGATTCTGTGAAATTAATATTGTAAGTAAACAGATATTGCAGTCTTCATTGACTATTATGGAGATTTGAATTTTGGCCTTTTTTCTCATTTTATAATGACAGTTAATTGTTAATTTGTGTCTATTTTTGTTGATTTTGTTGGAGATTATCTTGAAAGGACAGTTTTGTACAAAAGTAGAACGCAGACTTGCTATTTTGTGTACTTGCTAGTATGCTACTAGCATAAACTAACATAACCTTTAACAAAATATACTCTGATAACAGCTTAGTGCTGGACTTTCTTTTCTTTGCATGCTGACTTTGATTTTTTACTGTCTTATTATAAAGCTATGGGGGTTTAATTTTTCTCAATAGAGAACCAGTGGTACACCTACAAAGATGATCTTTACAGCTAGGGGTGTTTTGGTTTATTTTTTGTGTGTTCATAAGCATGATCCAGTGGTCAGGCATAATTGATTCTGACTGGCAACATATTTTGACAGTAGAACCTCAGAGCTGAGGCACAGCAGTGGATACTGCAAGTCATGCTAGAAAAATTTTCAGTAAGGCTGAGTGTGCCACACTTGGTACCCACCCACACTTTGGGTCTCATTCTTGTCAGACAGGTTGCTGATTCTTGTATTGCCATGGCATTGATTTCTGTTGAGCACAGCACAGATGATACAGGGTCTTACCCAGAGTCTGATTCCAATCAGTTTGCCTCTAGTTAGTTTGAACTTTCCCTTACTGCTAACTTGCACTGACACCAAACATCCATATACACGTTGTGACTTGGATTCTGGAAACTTACAATGGATAAATACTCTTAGGCCAGATGAGAAAAGTGGGGTTTTTTTAATTCCCTATTGTCATCACCAAACACCATGACTAATTTCCCTTTAATGTTTTTCTAAACAAAAAACAATTCATTACACAGCCTTAACTTTGCAGACAGGCTGGCAGGAGAGTTGAAAATCTGCCACACTTCTTGAATTATATTAAGTTCTTCTTCTAGTATATAAAGATGTATAAACTTGCGCACACACATTACTAATTGTGGAGTATCGTCCTTTTATGTTCCCTGTAGTGGAATGAATCTAACCTGTGTCTTCATCTATACTCTCAGCTCATTCTGCTTAGCTCAGCTGATGGCTGTCAATAGTCTGGGAATGATATTTCTTCTCCCTTACACTAAGTGACAAGCTTTCTTTTCTTATTGCAAAAGCAGATTTATTTTAATACATAATGTTATCATCTTGGTGGTACAAAACCATGCTTGTATACTTAAAATGTGTTCTTGTGCAGTCCACCGCTAATTTAGGTCTTGTGCTTCCTCTGCTAAAAATCACCTGTACAGGAGATGATCTGCACTTACTACAGCTAACAGTTCTTTCATCTTATAATTTGCATTAAAGGATGTTTTTAGGCAGAAAATTCTGTGCTTACTGAACGATAAAAAGAGAAATTAAGTAATAAACCACCCATGAAAAAGGTCACAATTTAAACTTTCTGCCTGAGTGTTCTAAGTTTAGGTATTTTCCTTTTTGTTTTCCACCTGTTTCTAGTCTTACTTCTTTCCTCTTTGTGCTGCTGTGAAGCAGTAACAACTCACATTTACATGTCTGCAAGTGAGATGTACCTCAGCCTCAGCAGTCCCCATGGCTTGCAGAATTTTATTGTTTTAAACAAAATGCAAGCAATCTCTTTAAGGAGATCGATGTTGGGTGGAAGCAACCCATAATGCAGTTGGGCACTCTGTTGACCCTCCATTTTATGAATGAGTGCACAGCTTTTATTGGTTTTGGCACATCTCCGTGCTATCTTGGCAACTTTGAGAAGAGCATCTCATACCAGGTACATTTTGTGTAGAAAGGTGTGCTCAGTCATTCTTCTGGGGAGAATAGGGAACAAGTGGCCAGAACATAGCTGAGGAAGTGTGAAGTAAGTAAAGTACAGCAGTGGAATCAAAAATAAGGAATGAGGAATTATAAAGTTTATAAATTGCAGTATTGCTATAATATTTATACCTTATCTAATGAGACACTTATAGGATTCAATTAGTCCACTGCGGTTCATAGATAACTGGGAATGCAGCTTAGGAAGAGTATTACACTATTGAATTGTACTTATCTCTTGTTAATTAATCTATTATTTATCTGCATTGCCATTCACTTTGCCAATGTGATAGGTCTTTTTTTTTTTTTTTTGCGTGTATGAAATCTCAAGATATTCAGACATTATTTTTGTCAGGGAAGAGCTGGATGACTTTTTCTTTGCCTTTCCTGTACCAGTAGATATGGATGTGCCCAAAGCTCAGGTACAGCAGCTCTCTCCACACATACCTTCATCTCCTTCACACACGAAGTGTGGTCTAGACTGGACCTGATTTAAGGTAATCTGGTTCACTGAGAGGGGCTAATCAAGAAGACTAGGCATGTTGTGAGTCAGATAGAACATGATTTTGAAATAAATCTCTCCGTTTGCCAAACTGATGATGGTATTTCATTCCAGAGATCACAGTCATTTTTCTCTGTCATTGCCTTGCTTTCCATTGCTTTACTTTTAAAATGTTTACTAGCCATATTGTCAGCCAGTGGATACAGACTCACTGGGACCAGAGGATGCTTTTGATCCTTTAAGAATTCCTAATTGGTTTTGTGTGATACATTTGGCAGTAGATTTATCCAAACCCATTAATTCAATACTGGTAAGGAAATGGACTGTAATGATGGTAAAGATTGTTATCACAGAAAGAGTAAATACATTTGGCATACATCCTTGTGCTCATTATTTGCACACAAATATCACTAGGACTTGGACAAGGAGCATATGAGGATTTGCCACCATGTGTCCTTGTAGAGGAAATTACTTTATTTTGAGTTTTCAATAATGATTTCAAACATCAGAAGATTTTTATACTTACAAAGCCCAGCAATCTCTACATATGGAAGACTGCAATCAAAATTGCAATATGAATCCTATGGCAGTCCCTCATAATTTGAAAACAAAAATAAAATGTAGTAATTTGAAAATAGTAATTTTTTTCCCCAGAATGCGTGAGCTGAAAAAAATCAGAAATTTGAGTGGTTTTGAATAATAAGGATCTGAATCTAATCAGATTTGATTTTTTATGATTAAGACACAGAAAAGTCTCATTTTATAATCAAGTGAAAATTTTAGTCTCATAATCAAGTGAAAATAAAGTGTAATAATATGGAGACCTTTTATTTGAAGGTTATTAAATAAAATGTGATTTAGTATAGAAAGTCTCCTGGCCCTTGTGCACAGCATCTGAAAACTAAAACTTTTAAGCTCAGTGTTTGGTGACCCAATAGCAGATGAAAACAAAATTATTTCAATCAGAGCTTAGTGTACTTGATGCTGAACCCTTCCTGGAAGGGGCCCAGAAGGACTAATTCTACCTACTTTAACCCATGCAAAATTGCCACATATGCTCTCTAGTAGTTTGCTCAGGACAAAAAGCAGAATATCACTTAGGCAGGAGAAAAGGGTATTCGTGGTTTATGTTTATGTAGAAAAGTGTGCATTTGGACCTGGACTCTGGAAGGGCACAGGTTCAGGTTTGTTATCCTGTGTCAATCCAGGGTAAATCTGAGGGTATGAAGTTGCTTCCACTGGCTTCATTAATATCAGATTTCACTTCTTATATTTCATAATATTTTTTGCATGCCATTACTTTAGCAAAGCATATAGCTATGGCTCAAGAACCCTTCCAAGAGATCTAAGTGCTAACTGTATATGAATACTGATAAACTGTATCTTCAATGTTTGCTTCCCTTAGCATCCTAATATCTTTTTGAACTGTCTTGTTAGATATTTTTCACACACACAAAAAAAAAATATTGCATATTAACTTTACCTATGATTTGCCAGTGTTTTCAGTAGTATTTACACACAAAAGCCCCATCTAGGAAACAACTCCAAACAATTCATCAGGCTTGCATAATAACAGCAAGTGTATTTACCTGCTAGATAGTAATTTCAGTTAAGAAATTTTGAGTTCAACAGCAGCAGAAAATAAAAAACCTAAGAAGAATCATGAACTCTACAGCTGTGATGATTATGAGGGTGAGGTGAAGTTACCTTTATTTCTAATATATAAGATAGCAGATTTTCAAGATGATATATAGCTTTAGTCAGTATTTGGTCAGTGTCTACACAGACTCCCGTTGCCAAAATATGACAGATAAGCTGCAGCAAAACATCTAATTGTTCAAGAGATCTCAAATTTTAAAAGAAGATTAAGTCTTCTGATTTTGCTTAGTTACAAAATAGTCCAGTTATGTAATATAAAGGTTTTAAGATGTCTTTAAAATGACAGTTATGCCATAGGAAGTTGGATTGCTTAAGGAACTGAGCAGTGATAAGTACTAAGACAATTCTTAACAGTGAAGATATAAATTAAATATATTAAAATATATTGTTTTATATTTGACTTTGAATTCATAATTAGTTGCTATTAAAATATGTATTTTACAGTTTATATTAAATCCAGGTGCCAGTATATGTTTGTACTCCTGATACCTGTCTCTATAACATATAGATGTGTACATTTGAATCTGTAATTTTAATCCAAAGCTTTAGGATTCACCCTCTTTGTACTATATCATATAAGTAAACATTTGAGCGAATACTGAAACTTATTATCAGAACATTTTAAATATATTGTTATGCCTGAACTGTGTTCTTACTGAATCTTTTTTACACCATTCAATGATTTTTAAAAAAATTAAATGCAGTTAGCATTTTCTGGGCTTGATATTTTCTTCCACAAGCAGAATGAAATTGTTTAATTAGATATTTTTCTACTGCCACCTGCACTATCAACATTTAACTTTATAGTAAAAAAGCTGCACTCATGTCTACTGTTCATGGAAAGATCTGGGGAAGAAATGAGAGCTAGAAAAATGTGAATGCAATTTCACTTGGCATACATTGCTATTAAACTGGAATGATAACTTCTAGCTTCCTAACCAGTTAGTAGTCCTGCATTATTTCTAGCGTCACAGTTTGATGCTGAATTTGGAAACACAGGCAGACAGTAGAGTGTGAGTGCTTTAAATCTTGTTAGAAGACCTATCTGTGTGTTTAGGAGAAATTGTGCACTATGATGATTGGGCTGATCTGCAGCATGGACTAAGTAGCAAATTTACCTAGGAAGAGCACTACTGTACTTAGTTTGCAAGCTCTGAATTCAAAAGTTGTGTGATTTTTCAAAATCAAAACCACCCATAACTTTACTCTTCTTTAGTGACTACAGAAAGGTAACAAATGAAAAGTGGTAAGACTTTATAGCAATATGTCATTGAGAAACATCTCCTAGTATAACTTCAGGAATCGTGAGGCTGTCAGCACCATGCTGTCCTTCAGGTTCTCACAGCAATACAGTACAGGCTTTGGACACTGTTCTTTCCTTTTGAGCAGTGACTCTCAGTGTAGTTTTCTGTTGCATTGTAAAATATTCCCACCATGAATCCTGAGTTGCACTGAGGAACGAGGATAAAAGACAATGTTTGGTTTATTAATTTCTAGTGGATTAGAACTACAAATGTTTGCTATGTTTTTAATTTGAGAAGTAGAGAGAATCACATCAGCTTTTAATTATGCATTTTGTGTAATGCAGCCCTGAATAGAGCAGAGCAAAATTAAAATTGTGGATCAAATGCTAAATCTGAGTAGTGACTGAAGTGAGCTGTAGTGTAATGCTAATGGTTTTGCGTCTTCTGGCATTATGTCAATAATAGCTCTAATCACATTAAAGAGAGAGCCCATTAGCTTATTCTCTTCGGCAGCATGCACCATAGCAACATATTGTGAGCCTTGAAATAACTGGAAATTTCTTTCAAAAGCATTGCTGCCTATGACCTAAGGAGGGTGTGGTATTAAGCCTCATAATAAAAAATCCCTAAACCTAGGAAAGCTTTCTCCGTATCTACTTAATTAAGCCTCTCTTAGCTTCCATTTAATTTAAGAACTTTAATTTCTACTTGTTGCCTGATTTAGGTGGTTTTAGTGAGAATCCATGACAGTTTTGTGAGACAGAGTGATTCTTTCACTGACTGTACCTGAAAAATTAGCTTTTACAGGATTTGAACTTGAGGGCATGGACTTTTTCAGTCACATTTATTAAATGATTTTTCTGCCAACCTGATCCAGCATGTATCATTGCTTTTATGTTATTACATGTGCATAGAAAAATTGCAATCATATTGACTGCCCTTCCCTTTTTATCCATTTAGCATTCCCTTCAGAATATACCATAGACTAGATGGTTATTCATAATGAAAACCAACCCAAACCAAACAAATCCAAAACAACAGTAAAACATGCTTTTGTTCAGTCAGGCTTATCCACAAAACTCAGTTTTTAGATCCAGCTACACTGGAAAAATATTTTGAAATCCTGTGAAGATGACAGAATTGTTTACAATCTGTACCAGAGAATAAGCCAAATTCAGAGGAGCCAGTCAAATTCTGGCCTTGAATGCTCACATGTATGCCTTGTCTACTTCAGTGGAGACTGTAAATCTTTATGTGTGCTGGGAAAATTTGACCACTGTGTTCCTAGACCTTTCTCTGCTGGCTCAGCTCAACAGCGAATGATTTCCTCTATCTCCCACCACAGGCTGCTTGTCATGGCTCATACAACCTCTTCTTCTCTAGCTTTTACTATTAGATATAGTCTATGCTTTGTTGGCATCTCTGTTTCTTTTCAGGTCTCAGTTGAAAACACTCCTTTTACCTGTGCCTCTTAATTTCTCCCTCTGCTGTTATTTACAATTTCAGTGTAACACTAAAATATAAGTCTGTGCAGCATTTTAGGATACAGCTTGTTTGAAAGAGGCTGTACTAAATAAAATTCTGTTTTATGTCTGCACAGAGAACTATATCCTGGATATCTCCCTAATATATCTATAAATCATTTGCCACATAAATGACTGATTCCATTTGATACCAATTTTAGTTTCACTTACTGGGTTTGTAGAGTGTTTTATTTCTTTTGCATCACAAATAGTATATTACTAGGAAAAAATAGATACTTGAAATGAATCCTAGTTACAGTGAAAAGCAACTGTTGTAGGGAGACCAATCTACCAATATCAGGTTTAGGCATTTTCATTAACTTGCTTTATCCACTGGAAGGAAATAAGTTCATTTAGCCATATTTGGTGAAATTCACATTCAGGAAGATAGCAGAAGAAACAAAAACAAGGATCTGAAAGGCCCAACCCGGGGTGCATTTACTCACATGGATGGCCTCAGTGAATACAATTGTAATGGTTTGCCTCAGAAATATTCATGGAAACAGAGTATGGTTCAGCTATGGCTTAAGTCACATACGTTTTGATTATTTGAAACTTTTTATCCATTTGCATTCATCTAACAATTAAAATGTAGGAAAAAAGACAAAACCCATCACTTTAAATCAAATATTCAGTCTTTAACATGGTACTTGAATTCTCCTTTTCCTTCTTGTGAAGAAATCATATTCTGCTTATTTATTTAAACCAAAAGAAATAAAATGCTTAACAAGTAAGTTATTTAAAAAAAAAAAAAATAGTTGCTAGGGAAGGGAATTTTATCCAGTTCAGCTAAATTACAAGAATTTATTTTGAAGTTTTGTAACTACTTACTATTTAATACAAAATTGAGGTTGTTAGAAAAAATACCTGATAAAACAATACATCCTGACAAATAATAGGTTGTAAAATTCTGCAAAGTACTACACACTTCATATTTCTGCAATTTCTTTATCAGCCAATTTTTGATTATTAAAGTGAAAGTGAGAATAAAATTATTTTCTGCCCACCCACTGCATGCCCACTACATGCCATAATTCTACCTATCAAAAATTAAACATCAAGGCAACTGAAATATACCAAGCATGGGTAATATTTATAACTGGTATCACTTTTATCATCTTTATGGGACAAACCTTTTCATTAATATATTGGTTCAGGAGATCTAGAACTGACCTAGGGCTTGCAAAGGAAAAAAAAATTCATTAAAGAAAAAAAGTTGGAGGAATTATCAAAAAGCATATGAATGCAATAGTGTTCTTATTTTCTGTTGATGTGCATACAAAATGCAAGTAATGCTTGTGGAACACGAATGTGCAGCACTGAAATAATGGATATCAAGGTTCACACTTTCAATGGGATTTCACCTATGGAGAGAAGGGGAAAGGGGTCGGTTTACTCTGTAGGCATATATGAAATGGGTTTCCACTGCCTAGTTGTCATACAAAATGTGTGTTTTTAAACTTTAGATGTGCTTTCAAAGAACATGTTTGCCATTTTAGATTTCTAACATGAGTATGTCTTTGAATGACTCTCAGACCTCCCTAACTCCTTCCATGTAGAGTTGATAGAAAGGAGAGCTCCAGCTGCCTCCCTTCTCTGCGTGCTTGTAACTCTCATGCTGTCATTGGCTTTACATATGCTAGATGCAGTCACGAGTGAATGATAAGAAAAGCATCTATCCCATCAAAACTATGGTCAGTAAAACCCATAAAAACCAGACAAAACTCATTCATGCCAAATCGTTTTGACAGTAGATTGTTACTTTCCTGCTCTTGTATTTTTGAAGTGTTGAATTTTTAACTGCTGTGTCACTTGCCACATAATCTTTCTAATGATAAGGATTTATGGTCGCCAGTGTATTTCCACACTTAAGTCTTGGTGTGCATGCATGAAATGAGCCAGTACCACAATACCTCATTCCTATTGTATTGCTAAGCATTCCAGATTCCTACACTACTCCCAAGTTATCTGTATCAATACTGTACATTTTGTGGGAGTTTTTTTGTGAAATATTTGCAAAAAGTTGCATTGTTTCTTAATTATTGAGGTGACTGCCTGGGTGAGGACTGCTTTACAGCTATTGCTTGAAAGTAGGCCTTATTTTTTTCTGCTCTCCCTATTGTGAATAATAACAGCAAAGTCAGTATGCTTGAATGCCTCATTGTATCAGTATCTGATAAGGTTTGGGCATCTGGATGGAGTGTTAATGACAAAAGGTATATTTTTGGCTAAATAAGATTATTCCAAATTAATTTTATCATGCATCATAGATATATAATGATTTTAAGAAAAAAAATAGAACATCTCATAATAATACACTTTTAGTATCTAGTTTTACACTTTTAGATAGTCTTTGTTACCAATAATACAATCAGAATTAAACCTGCAGAAAAGAAGAGACTGCAGCACAGTGAAAACTCTATGTATTAATTTATCAGTGAATATTGAGTATGCTAATGGCCACTAATGCCATTAGCATGTTTTCTGTTGATACCCAGCCACTCTATGCAAAATGTACAGAAATCTAATCTGATCCCAGAAATCATGTCTTTGCTAACTGATGTCTGTATTTTATGTCTGTGGTTAAAAATTAATTGATTTGGGTCGCAGTTGTATAAGCAACTGTGTGCAGTTTTACATCAGTGCACATCATTTGTGCAGTTTTACATCAGCAAGTAGTTGCACTGGATGCTTACATAATGTACAAGAAATACGAATTTTTGAAATTTGAAATTTTTAGTATTCTCTCTTTTAAACAAAAGAAAAAAGTGTATGGGTTAAGCACAGTTTTCTATGCTTCCAGCATTTTTGAAACAGTGTTTGGACAAATGTTGTTATGTATGTAAGTGGATTTATTTTTTGAGAAGTTGATGGAGATGGATGGAAAAGCAAGTCTAGAAAAGTGTCCTCTCCCTCTTCTCTTTCTCTCCTTTTCACTCTAATTCTGGCTGGTTTTCTTTTGCTTCTTCCCTTCTTTCTCTCCATCCTTTCCCCTTCTTTTTTTTCTTCTTTTTCTCTCTTCTCTCTGTCTTTCTTTCTCTCGCTCCCCCTCCCAACATATAAAATACAAGCAGTCATGCACTGTAGATTCATAAAAGGTGGGAATATTTCTAGCTCTTTGGCAGGTAGAAGACATTGTTATGGGCTGAATACACTTATATCTGAATAAATTCCCAGGGAGGCTGAGAACCACTGACATGGTAGGTATGTAAAACCATGTAACTGACATCAAGGCCTGTTGCACTTGTGTAGCCTTATTGAATCAGTGGAGCGCTCAGTCCCTAGTGAGGCAGATGTCACTAGCATCTGCATTCCTGACAAGCAGCTACACCTGAGGTTCAGGGGACACTTCCCTACTAATGCTGAGCTGTGCGTCACCGAGGCTTCATCACCAGCTTTGAAAAGTATATTTTTTGAAAACTAAGACAACAGCTTTTTTATGTTGATTGGGTGTAGAGGAAGGGGTCATTAGAGGGCGAGTTCTGGGGTGTCTGTTCAAGTATCACAAGTTCTGTGCTTGTACTCCAAATGAGACTGGTTATTCTTACAATAACATCATACCAACACTAATTAATTTCAAAATACATGAAGTCAATTGTGACTCTTGTGTTTTCTCTTCAGTTTATCTTAAACATGGCATAGTATCTCATGCCCCCTTCTCTCTTCCTTCTTTTGTCAATTATTTTTTGTCTTGTTTCAAGGCTGTGTATGGCACAAGAGAGGAGGACTTTTTTTTTTACTCTAAGTATAATAGCAGTCAAGTTACAAAACAAAATTCCAGCCAGATAAATAAAGTGATGGAAGAACACTATCAAAAGCCCCTGTATACGCTACAAACAAACACCAAAAAGCATCCATAAAGTACCAAAAGAAATTATAATTTCTTCAGGGAATTCTGCCTCACATTCTTTGACTAGGCAGCTTTTACCTGGCCAGTAAAGATGCTGTGATGATCAAAAAACTTTAAATAATATGTAGAATTGTCTAGAAAATGTAGGTAGAATGCTTGAAATGTGTGTATATGCATATATATGCAATTACTTTAAAGCTAGACACTTTTGTCTAAGTTTATTGCTCTTTGATTCTGTGGCTGACCTAACACTATGGCTTGCAGTACATGCCTGTATTCCTTAAGCCCTGGCTAATACGTGGGCTTTTTGTGGTGAATCTGAAATTCCACTACAGGATTTTGAGTGGAGAAACTCTTGTGGTTTATGGCATCATCAGTATCTTGAGATAGAAATGAGGCTTTATGGAAATCAATCTTCCTAAAGGGCTCTGTACAATACAAAGTGCTTAAAAAATAAAAAGTGAGTGCTGCTTTTACTGTTCTGGCATCAGCCCAGTCTGTGTTCACTTATGGACAGTTATACTATAGGTGGCTGTTCTTCAGCCACTGTCCTTGCTGCTGTGGTTGAAAAATAGAAAAGAAAAAAAAAAACTGATTGCAAAGGGAGTTTGCTATTACTTTATCCTCCCTCCAAATTCTCACACACAGATTTTTACTTCTTCTTTCCAAACCTTACCTGTCCTGTTTCTATGAAAACACAGCTTAATTCTATTCCTGCTTGTGTCTGCCTATGTTATTTTCTACAATTGCACTTAAGGAAAAATGAAGCCTGGCTTTACACTTGATTTGACTACATCTTGTGTTAAAGGTTGTTCATAAGTCATGCAGGACCAACAGTGCCTCCTTTGTATAAATTCAATGTTTTTCACTTCCTCAGATCAGTGAAAGGATGAGTGTAAGTCCCTGTATTTCTGCATGTTCTGGCCTACTGCTGCTGCTGTTTGCTATGTCCTTGCTGCTATGAGTGTACCACAATGTAATTGTCTAAACATGCTCACACTGCTGTGATGTGCCCATGGTGAATCCTGTGTACTAATTTGATTTGATTAATGGACTTTTGAAGGTGCAGTCCCCTCCTTAAAACTCATGTGGTTTGAGACAACCATGTTATAGGTAACCTTGCTTGTTTAGCTCTACCAAATTGAATTAATTACTGTAGTTCACTAAAGGAAAAAAAATATGAGAAAAAAATTCTAGGAGTTGATCACATAACATTACTATGTTGCATTTCTAATGACTTGGCAACTATCATTTCTTGCTGAGAGGAGTGCAAGACATACAGGTATGAGATAAAATGCTTAAGAGCATTAAAAAATAACTGTTTACTGTGAATTTTATGAATTCCTGTTGAGGAAAATGTGGTCAAAACTGACATCGGCTTACAGTCTTCAGTTTCCATTTGCCTCTTTTAAAGGTTGCAGGGGTATGGACTGAATACACAAAATTTTCTGTGTTATTATCATGCTTGAGCCAAGCTCAGTTGGTCTGCCAGAGAACAATGAGAGTCTTGCATCCTTCACAAAATTGTTTAAACAATTTAATTTCAAACATTGTCATCACTGAGGAACAGCTGAGGGAGTCTGTGATTGCTGAGAGACTTGCTTGGTTCTTCTGTATACCACAATACTTTCTCTTCACTCTATAGCATAATTTACAGTGCTTTTGGCTCCATGTAAGCATTTACAGTGGTCCGCATGTTGCTATCAGGATATTCCTTGTTTTATTTTAAATGGACATTTCAGATATGTAGTGGAATCTGTTAATTTTCTGGGTTTCAGAATGCATATTAGGGATTGTGTTTGCAAATAAAATTTTATATATATATATATATATATAAAATTTATTTTATTTTAATTATTTATTTCAGTTTCACTAGAGTGCAGTAAATAAACAAGGTATAAATATTTGCATCATAATGGCTGCTGCCTGAATTTCATATACTGCCATAACCTTGTCATCTTTTGGTTTTGTTATAAAAATTCTAAACCAAGAGGCCTGTAATCCTCCATATATTGATTTTTTATTATTAAAAAGTGAAAGTTGAAAGGCAAGCCTGCTTTATCAGCCACACTTTGACTGACTTTGGATGCTGTTTCTAAGAGCTGTATATGTGCCAAACACATGAAAATTAACTTGCCAGCGTTTTGCCAAGCTATCCTCCTTCTCTCCTTTTTATGAAAATAATTAATTTTATTTGCTTTGCAACAAATATTTTTGTTCAGAGGACTCTCTTCTGTGTAGACAGAGTCTTCCCCCTGGGGCAAGAGGGCAGCTGGTAAAGTTATCAAAAGAAACTTGTAAGTATGAGCCCTGTTATTTTCGTCAGAATTTGCTGTGCTAGAAGTACGCTGATGACAGAACATCAGTGTCCATTTGGGGAAGAGGGATTGGTATGTTTATTTGAGAATTATTTCACTTGGGAGGCCTTGAACATAATAAGCATGAATGAAACAGTTCCAGCAAAGTGCAATAAAGGCTGTTCTCTGAGAGGATGAACTAGAAAAGGTCCTTATTGGCTGGTGGAAACTTACGTATCATAGAAGTGAATCCTTATAGCTGTGTCCCCCCTGTCCACCACTGAAAACAGGAGTGTGAATGATACTGAAATTCTCTAGTAACATTTTCTAAGTCTGTCACTTCTCTTCAAACCTCCTATAACTTGTATATATAAGCAAACCTTGCTTATAACTGTGTGTGAGTTGTTTGAATACTCATGAAGAAATACACAATTTTATTGAGGTTACCTTGAATCATAAAATTATAGAATCAGTTACTTTGGAAAAAACCTGAGATCATCAAGTCCAGCCTTTGACTGATCACCTCCAACTTGTTAACACCTTGTTGACACCAAATGCCAGATCCAGTTATATCTTGAACACTTCCAGGGATGGTGACTCTACCACTTTTCTGGCCATTCCAATGCCTGACACCTCTTCCAGTGAAGAAATTTCTCCTCTTGTCCACCTGAACCATAGTGCAGCTTGAGGCTATGGCTTTTTGTCACTGGTAGTCTGGGAGAAAACGCTGACCCCCACCTGTCTACAGCCTTCTTTCAGGCAGTTTTAGAGAGTGATAAGGTCACCCCTGAGCTTCCTCGTCTCTAGGCTAAACAACCCCAGTTCCCTCAGCCTCTTCTCATAATGGGGGAGACCACACCCTTCACCAACTCTGTTGACCTTCTCTGGACACACTCCAACACTTCAATGTCTTTCCTGTTGTGAGGGGCCCAAAACTGAACACAGAATTCAAGGTGTGGCCTCACCAGTGGCAAGCACAGAGGGACAATCCCTTTCCTAGACTCACTGGCCAAACCACTGCCGGTAGAGGCCAGGATGCCATTGGCCTTCTTGGCCACCTAGGCACACACTGGCTCATGTTCATCACTGTCACCAGAACCCCCAGGTCCTTTTCTGCTGGACCAGTTTTCAGTCACTCTGCCCCCAGATTGTGGCACTGCTTAGGGTTGTTTTGCCCAAAATGTAGGGCCTGACACTTGGCCTTGTTGAACTTTGAAGTTGTTGAACTTGTTGAAGCCAACAGCATAGTTGGCTTCAGCCCATCAATCCACCCCGTCCACATCGCTCTACAGATTCTCCCTGCCCTCCAGCAGATCAACACTCCACCCAACTTGGTGTTACCCATGAATTTACTAAGGGCAGCTCAATCACCCCATCCAGATCATCAATAAGATATTAAACAGGACCGGGCCCACCACAGATCCCTGGGGGACACCACTAGTGAGCAGCCCCCAGCTGGGTGCAGCACCATTCACCACTCTCTGGTCCTGCCCTCCAGCCAGTTCTGAACCCAGGGAAGGGTGCGCCTGTCCAGCCATGGGCTGACAGCTTTTACAGGAGACTGCTGTGGGAGATGGTGAAAGCCTTGCTGAAGTCCTGGCAGACATCCACAGCCTTCCCTGCATCCACTGGTTAGGTCACCTGATATAAAAGGAGATCAGGTTGGTCAGAAAGGATGAAATTCTATATTACATATAGAGTCATAGAGTAGTGCTCCATGGACTTCAGCCTTTCAAAGTCTGCAGCAGGTTTTATTTACAATCATGAAGTAAGGGGAAATGTCTATTTCCATTTTAAAAACAAGGATCTGAGATATGGGAAGACCATGACTTGTCTAGAATACATAAGAAGTGGCTGGTGAGTCTAGAAATTAAGCTTCAGTTTCCTTGAGGATACCAACCTCCACCTCTTTCACTTGGTTACTCTATGACAAGGCATTGAAAATGTAAAAATAATGGTTTTCTTTTCATGTGATTTTGGTTATGAGATTTGTGTTTGATGTTTTAGATCCTTCTTTAAACCCTAAGACTAGGTATGGTTTTATTGTTTAGTTTGAATTTCTGAGCATTTAGGTCATTTGCATCCATAGTTCAAATAATAAATCTGAAGCTGCAAACTCACTAAAATAAAAGTAAATATTTTCTGTGCAAGAACCAAGGTCCCTTCTTATCTCACGTCCATCATATGATATCAGGCCCTTTGAATGTAAGAATGAGATGTATGGCTCAGGTTGAAAGAATTTACTCAATCAGAATTTCCATTATGTTTTGAAAAAAACTCTTTTACAATAATATAGGGATAGGCCAGTAAATGGTGCTTGTTCATCTCCAACATTTAGCATTCTCTCGCTTATTCTTCCATTCAGTCCATACTGTCAATATGTGTCATTAATTTTATTTTATGACAAGGTAACCCACCTAGATGATCAAGAGAAGCTAACTGATACAATTTTTTTCATTTTCAGTAATGCTTTTGACAGTTTCTCTGCTCTTGGCAAAGGTCAGAAGCCAAAGCAGCTTAAAATTCAAAGATAAAAATTAACAAAATAGAAACTTTTTTTTTCCGAATAAGATTATACATGAAAAAAACAGCATTCTGTGTCCTTAAACTTTTTAAACCATTTGTTGCACTTTACCATCTACCACATTATTGGTTTGTTGGTTTTTTTATTTCTTCAGCAGAGAGAGAAAATAATATACTTAGAGGGAGAGTAGAGGGTTACTACGGCACTTCCATTTATTTCTGCAGTGGAAACCCTGCTGAAAGTTGCATTGACTGAGCACAGGACAGACACAAAGATCAATCCTAGTGGGACCAAAACCCTTGAGGTAGTGCTTACTCAAAATCGATCAGTCTTTTCAGTTGTCCCTGGCAGTGATGGCTGTTACATTTTCTTACCATTTCACTATAGCTTTTTCTCCCAAGTTATGCTGAGAACATGGTCAAAGGTGCCGCCCTCATCTGTGTTGCATTCAAACCACTGTGATTTTCTGTAATATCAGTAATTTTGCTACATTTCAGTCTGCCCATTCTTTCTAGATGTGACACTATTGTAATCCAACAAAAGAAATTTACCCTTTACACTGATAAAAAGGTTTTCAGTGTTAGCATAACTTCCTGGATCGCAGTAAATAATCACCATATTTTGGAGAGTTCTGACATTTTCTTTTTCTTGTACAGTGGCTTAAACTGTCTTATATTGCTACCATTCAGGAATCATAATTCTTCTCCAATTTGCTTGTTGTCTTCAGTACTTTGGATTTTTTTGTACCACATTGGTCAGAAGCTGGTGCTGGGCATATTTTAGTACATGCATAGAATGAGAAGGTTTACTGAAGGAGGAGATATACAAAATATAAGGGAAAATCATATAAATTTTACATACCTAACTGTAGCATTATGATACTTGTGAATGTATTGTATATGTGCATTAAGTGTATCCCCAAATATGATAAAATGCATTCTGTGTAACCTTATTACTAACACTGTGCAATTACCATGTTTGCCAGCAATACAAGCCAGTACTAAAAGGCTTTCTGTGACTCAAGAAGGGACTGTCCCAAGACAGAGTGGAACTGCACTGTCTTTGTTGTCCTGTTTACAAAGGACTGTGTTTCCTAGGACTATGAATCAGGTACCCTCCCAAGAACAATGTAGGAAGAGGCATTATTTTTAAAAGCAGCTGTTGTTTTAATGTTCTTTACCAATGATTCTGTCTCTGAGCACTGACTATGTAGGCACTTTTGGTTGAAGACATTGAGATGTCTTTGGTAAAGAATGGATGAAGCACAATAACAAGTTCAACCTTCTTTCTCAAAGAACGACATATATGTCACAGTGATGTACTCTACCAGTAGAGTACTCTTACCTGTGACATTGAAGTTGCCTCAGACAAATGGAATATACAAGGAAGTTGGTATTTGCCAATTCTCCATTCCTCTCCTCATGCAGATATTGCTCTGAAATGCATGTGTTAAATTAGCAATGCTTGTGGTTTTATGAATGCTACTTCTCTTCCAAATTTATTTGGATTTTTCAGCTAAAAAATATCCTATGTGGCTGCAGTCAGAAACAATAGAAATAGAAATTGTAGAATTCAGCACAGCCCTGAATATCAGATTGTTTGGAAAATAATACTGGCTCATCTATCAACTGTTAAATTAACAGAAGAGTTCTCAGGAGGTAATCGTCAAATTACTACTAGTGTAGCTTTCTATAGTTCTTCTGTTTTAATGCCCTTAGACTTAGCACTTCAAAACCTTCTTCCACCACAGTGTCCCATCCACGTCTAAATATATCTCCCAAAACATTCAATATGTGTTTGCTAATTGTGATCAGGGTAAAATTCAAGTGCTGTGCTTGTGGGACGTTTTTTTTATCAGAAGCTGTATTTAAGTGATGATACACAGTAATTTGTTCATTCTTCTGTCAGTGTAATTTACAAGGCAACGACAGATAAACATAGCTATACAAGATTCATTTACAGTGACACAATGGCAGATACACAGAGCAGAACCCTGCCTATGAGATAAAGTGGACTGAGTGACTTATGCAGTAATTAGGGGATAATTGTCATTAACCTCGCAAACAGTAGTTTACCCATATTGTTTAAAAGGCTCCAGGATGCATAATGACAAGGTAATCTGTCAAAGCGCTAGGGGGAAATATTAATAAGATTTGTGCAAGCCTGGATAGAAAATATGCAGAAAGCAGCCACATTAAGCTAATTGGTGGATGAATATACACTTGTAAAAGTGCTTCTAATGGCACGTTTGCTGCTCTCCAAATGACTACTGTTAATGTGGAGAAGTGGGCTGCCTAGAAAGTCAGGACTGCTGGGACAAGAGGGTATTAAGACATGAAGGCACAGTTATTATTACTTTGTACACTGTAATATAATTTCCCCACTTTCTCTTGCATTTCACTGCGTTTAATAGGTTCAAACAGATAACTCGCTTCATGACCTTTTATATTCCAGTGACCTTTGCCTTGTAGGTGCCACTTCTGCACCCTGCTGTCTCCCTTTTGCATCACATTGTCACCTATGACACACCTGTGTTTTATTGGTGTAAATTTTTTCAGTAAACAATAAAAGAAAAAAGCCTCATTAAGATCGTGTAGTATATATTGCAAGTAATAATGCATAGTCCCCTAATGAATAGTAAAGATGGAAATCAATCTCCTGATTCTGCTGCCATTCATATATCCTGCATATAGTACAGCTGAATCCCCTTACTGAGACACAATTTGGGTGCAATCAGAAAACCAAGAATGTGATGAAGTCCAATTTATGAGTATAACTCATTGGCACTTTCATTCCAGTGTTTATGGCCTTGTGCAACTTCTCAATTCCTTACAATGCTCCTGGCTAGGAGCATTATTTCTTACTTAGTTGGAAGTTTTACTGAAAAGCCTAGAAAGACTCAGCTTTTTTTGGTTGCGCTTTCCAGTTAGGATTACGTCTTTAGTCAGTTCAGATTTAAAGTGAGGGAAGGATCGTCTGATAATTTGACTTGATTTGACTGGCTGGATGTCTTGCCCTGCATTTGGTGCAGTCTGTGTTAGTAAAGCAAGGATATCAGACACAATTTGTTTATATTATCACATCCTGCCTTGGGAAAATTCTAGGCTGAAGAGGGGCGTCTCTTGTAGCTGTGTGTATTGCAAATGCAACACCTTATGAATGCTCTTTGTGACTATTTCCCATTTCTCATAAAAATTATGTGTCATGCTGTCAGTGTTAGTGAAACTGAGGCTCAAAAAGCACTTACTACACTTACTAAAAAACTGCCAGAGCACAGGAAACCAGAGAAAATATAACTTTACTTGTCAGTAAGTTTTGCAGCACTAACATCAAAAAGTAAAAGCACAAGTGATTTTTGGTGACTGATAGTGTCAAGGCAACTTTTTTTAATGTACTATACCAAAATGGACAAATATATATGCAAAAAGTCACTGAAAGTGAGAATGAAAAAGAATCATTGCTATTGTTATATGTATGATGGTTATTTCCAACCCACTTACATGCCAAATTGTGTTCTAAAATTATTTTGTAGCTGAAATTATTTCAGTGGCTTACCATGTTCATGTCTCTGTTTACATGCTATCTGAAAAGTGCCCATGGCACCTCATGCACTCTAAATTTTATACACATACACCATGTGCTTGGTGATTTAATTACCTCTAGTAGCCATGTTGGCCTAAGGACAAACATGCTGTTACTTGCCACAAATTAGTGGCAAAGCTTCTTCAGGTACTTCAATGAATTTTCCACTCTAGCAAGTTGTAGAGAAGGAAACGTGTCAAAATATTCCCTGTATTTGGGTCCAAGTTTAAGGCCGTTTATGAAATTTAAATAAACAGTTTCAATAAAGTCTTGATATTCTACCATTTCAGGAATGTTGAGAACAAATGCTTCCCCTTTACTGTGCATTAAAAACCATAAAGTATATGTTCACCTCACATGAATTTCTCATTTCTGAAAATCTTTTGGACATCTCAACCAGAATGGATGGTAAAGAGAATAAATGTTGGCATTTGAAAATTTCTGCAGTTCTTGGAGTGAGAAGGACAAAATACTTGGGAAGTGTCCCTAGTACTTCAAAATAAATGAGATAAGAAGAACTGCTAAAAAATTACTTTGGATCTTCTTAAAGCTTAAAGTGTCAGTTTGTATCCATGCTAACAGGAGTTCTTCTGTCATCAAATAGTGGCATCTTTTGCCTTTTAACACTTGTCACCAACATGGTGGTAGTTAATCAAAGCACATTTTGTTGACATCATAAGTACTTCGTCCTGCCTCTGTCTAGAGGATAGAGTTAACTATCTTCTTAGTAGCTGGTTCAGTGGATTTTTTTTGGATTCAGTATGAGAATCCTTTGAATAACAGTGATTTCTAGTTGTTGCTAAGTAGGGCTTACCCTAAACCAAGAACTTTCTCAGTGTCCCATGTGCTGCCAGCAGCCAGGTGCACAAGAAGCTGTGAGGGATCATGGCCAGGATTGGTGGCCTGTATATTCCCACACCCTGAACATCATGCCCAAGATACATAGTGGGGGGAGTTGGCTTGGAGGGGCCAGTCACTGCTTGGGAACAGTCTGGGTGTCAGTCAGCAGGCAGACAGAAATTGTATTGTGCATCACTTCTTTCTCTTGGGTTTTGTTCCTCTCTCCTTTTCATTTCCAATAATATTATTATATTTTATTTAATTTCAATTATTAAAATGCTCTGGTCTCAGCCCAGAAGGTTTACCTTTCCTCTCCAATTCTCCTACCCACTGGGGCCAGAGGGAATAGTGAGTGAACCTCTGTGTGCTGCTACGGCCAGCTGGGGTTAAACCACAGCGGTTACACCACTGTGAAAACTAGTAAATGTAAGAAGAGTATCAGACTCTGGTAGTGTGCTTAGTTTTCTTTTCCTCTAAGTATGGACAGACATCTGCTGTTGTCTGGCACCCAAATACAAAGAGACTTGATGTAGCTGCTATGATTAAATAAAGCTCAAGCTGTTGTGATTAAACACACTGTAACCCCACAGTGATCTATTATAGTTTTAAAAATAAAAATACTGTGCGCAGTGTTACTCAGGAAAAAAACAGTAAGTGTCTTGTGAATTATACATATATACATATTATCTGGTCCATAATCATCCATAACAAAGTGAGTATTTTATCAAAAGTCAAACAATATGTTTAAAAAAATCAGACAAGGAATTTAAGAATAGTTTCACTGGAGTTGCAGAGGTGAACATATGTTCATGAAGAGGGGAAAGAGTTCAGATTACTGGCTTTTTTCTGATATCAGTAAGAGACATTATCACCAATCCACATGGCTGCTTTGTAGTTGGCAAATGACAGTGTCATCCTTTTTCTGGTCAATGCTTTCAAGGGCATTTTAAGGTTGATGAACATGAAAAATGAAAAAGCATGCTCTGATTGGGGTATATTATGAGGAAGTTCAGTCCCCGAAAGGAGTCATGTGTTCAGGATCCAGTGTTTTCATACCACTCCATGCAGCTTAGTCCAGAACCAGCACCTCAGCAGGTTGCTTATGCAGGGAGGTGTCTGCACTCCTGGCATGCATCTTCGGGATAAGATGTGAAACAGAAGACCTGCATATTTTCGGTCAATAAAGACCCTGAAGGCCATTAAGCGAGAGTGTGGGTGGTTAACGGCGGTGTCCTGGCCAGGTTTCCGCTGTGGTTATTGCATTCCACTGCCTTATGTTTCATCTGCAGTTTTAGCAGGACATGGTGTTCCTCACTTTCACTCCAAAACCATTGAGCAGTGCTCCTGTGCGCTGTTACACAGCTGCTGTGCTCCACCATGGTGGTACACCCCCAGTATATATTCACACAGATTTGGCTCCACATCATGTTTCAGGGCTAAGTTAGGTCAAAATTACTTTCCAGCGTGGTCCGTGGAATTACTCCAGGTTTATGGTGCAATTATTCTTGATCTAAAGTGCAGCTAGATTTGCCCCAGTGTCTAAAATATCGGTTCCTAAAGTTTGCAAATATGTGTGTGTGTGTGTGTGTGTGTATGTAAGTAAATAAAGTCTCCTTCGTGCTACTCTTCATTTGAACACACACTGCCAGTTTCATTCTCAGTGGTACTTTGGGGAGAGACAGCCACTTTCTCTTTCCCCGTCGCATGCAGGTATCCTTATGCCTACCCTGTGTCTTCGGGGCAAGGCAAACAAATGTTCAGAGAAAGGGGGTGCCAGAAAGGAAGAATATCTATCAGTTCTGGCAGAATGGAGGCTGCAGTGAAGTCAAAAGATAAGATTTCCATTATTGACTGACGACTCAGTAGTGCTGCACTGTTTGTCCCTGCTGCAGCAGTATAACTCAAGGAAAGGACTGCCGACACTTACACATGCATTTTTTCATATGGTTTCTGTTGGTGAAGAGAGGCTGGTGGGAGGTGGATGAGAAGTGACAGCTGAGGGGAAAAAATTTCAACCATGCCTCTTTGCAGACTTAATGTGTTAAATCTCATATTAGTTGCACGTGTAAAATCACAGTAAGCAAGTATGCACATTTTTTCTTCATGTTTCCAGGAGCAAAGGTGAGCGAGATACAGCATGATAAAAACTCCTATCAGGAAAATGAGTATCTGCGTGTGTGAGTGTATATTTCTGTGGAAAACTAGACAGAGGGCTTGTTTTGGTCCTGCTGAGATCAGTGGGAGTTAGCCAGAATGAGTTAGAGATGTTGCACATTGTCCCATCTTTACTAATGTGAGTTGGTGTGCTGCTGCACAGTTTTGGTAACTCTTACCCCAGGAGTAGTAGGACTACCCAGAGTGTAACAGCTTGAAATTTAATTGTGAAGCAAAGGGATGCTTATGGGAAATTCAGCCAAACCAAAACAACAAACCCTAAATCATGGAAATTATAAAGGCTTTTCTTTATTAGAAACAAATGTTGACTTCTTTTTTTTTTCTGTCTACACCCTAATTAAAACCATCCTGTGCAATTATAGTATGATCAAATTAATATATTTCAGTCTGCTTTTCAACTGTTACAGCTGCATTCACAATGTTTCTTTGAGATCAGCTAGAAAATACATAGCTCCTTAAGAAGAGCTTATAGAAGAAAAATTCATGATAAACCCTGAGCTTAGTTATTTGATCAAACATATATCTATGCAATATTCTGTAACAAGGAAACTTCACTGATGTGCACCAAAAGCCACAATTTAGGTGCATATGCAAGCTTACTAAAATACGAAGCCTAGCAATGATTTTTTTTCTGTTTAACTGATTCTCAGAAGTTATCACAGTAGCGCCTGAAAATAATCCTTGAGTGTCTCCCAGAACATAAAGCTAGTTTTAGAAGCAATCAAACTATTTTTCAGCCTTTCTATTAATCTCAGCCTTGTATAGGCATCTCTCACTGTGTATCAAGTCAGGTGTATATATACATTTTTCCTATCCTAAGAAGTGAATTAGTAAATAGAACAGAACTGCAAAAAGCTAGTGTTGTATATGAACACAAATGTATTTCTCTGTGTGTTGACATATAAAATTTCTGCCTGTAATGCAGTCACAGCAGTCATGGGAGCTTCTCACACAAAATGAGAATTTAAAACAACTGATTTCATAACAAAAGTTCAAGGTTTACAGTGTATGTGTATAGTGTATGCTTGGTAGATTCCCCTTATTTTCTAAATAGGCAGGTTTTAAATCGGGAGGTTTTAAATCTGAATTGAAAAATTTAAAGGCTAAAGGCCTTTGGGGAATGAAGATTCATCTTCATAATCCTCCCCTGTTAAGCTCCTAAAAATTAGAGTGATCTTTGTGTCCATCCTCTGTTGTAGCCTGTCATTCAACATAATCATCTTGATACCACCATGTGTTCTTCTTGACCCAGAAGTTTAAGACAAGATGTACCCTAACATAGCCTGGCACACACCTCTCTTCCTAACATACGGTCAGCAAAATTCAGAAGGCAAATTCAGTGTGATAAACCATGATTTTACTTTACAGATCTAATGTCATATGTGTGTACATGGGTCTGTTTATTCCTATAGTAGGCTTGAGTGTGTGGTTAGAGTTTGAAAAGGTTATGGGATATGTCTTGGACCTTTGGAGGTCAGTTTAATATAGTTTAAAGCTTAAAATATTTTCTTCATCTGAAATTGTGAGAAAGAGATCCTTACAGTAAAATAAAATTTAATAAATAAATAAGTAAAGCAAAATGAAACAAAGCAGAATTGATTAAATTAAAAACCAAAGCAAGGCTGTTTGGACAATGAAGGAAGAGCATCAGTGTATGCTGTACAGATTGGGTTTACCTGTCTCCTGCCTGGTTTAGAGCTGTATGCATGCAGTGGTATCTCTGTACTCACTGACTTGTACACATTGTCACTGGAGGCTTGGCTTAATCAGTTGTGAGCTGAAAAAAGTAATATAAATTGGAACCTTTTGTCATGAAGTATTTAAATGTTGATATGCTTTAATGGCTTCGGGGAGAAAATTTAGCATGAGAGATTGTAAGAAACAAGAAATCGATTACATGTAAGAAAGGACTTGAACCTCTAATCAAGTATTACCATATACAGAAAGATCCCTAGCTAGTTATAGCTAAATTCAAGTGGGATAATGGTTAGATTTTTTGTTAATTTTAAGTTTTATCAAAAAATGACATTCCTATTCACTCTTTATCTAGTTTTGCATAATACATGCTTACAATGATTTATGGAAAGCTTTCACCGTGTAAATATTGAAGCATATGCTACACAGTATCCATAAGCAGCGAGGGTTTTATGGAATATAAGCATCTGCATATTTCTCTTTACTTTTGTTAGGCAAAAAAGGCCAGAAAACTTCTTGCTGAAAACTAACAAGATAAAGCTTGATATAATTAGTAGGATTTGACAAGGATTATTTAAGATCAGCTTTCTGGTTCCCTGCTTTTTCTATGACAGCAAGGGTAACCCCATGACTATCACACCCTTGACTGCCAGTTTCTCTGATCAGTGGGACTTAGCAGCTGCTGAAGGTCTGGTGTTCCTCACTGTATATTCTTAAACAAAAAGAAACAAAGGGTGGTGGTGTCTCATCAAAAGGTAACTCATGTAGTTAAGTGCCAGCTTTGCTCAGTTAAGATGTGTAATAATTCCCTGAAAGCACACGGGGAGCCCCTGCATTTAGAGGCTTTCCTGCCTGTTCTGTGTATGCAGAAAGCTAGCTGTGCTGCCATCAGGGAGGGACTGTGTGACACCACCTTCCCCTTACATCTGGGAGCCTGTTACAGGATCTCTAGCTATTATTCTCCTGAGTTATTGTCGTGCTAGCTGTGATTAACTTTTATTTACTTATATATCATGTTTTGTGAAGCATCCATCTGTTACATAAGCTTGTGAATGATTTACAAATTAAAACAAAAACAAAATACAATGTAGCAGTAGTACATTACAAAGCAGCCTGCATCTGGCTGCAGGCAGGAATCCTAATTCAATACAGGTAAGCAGTGTAAATTAGACAATTTTACTTACATCTTTAAACTATGAGAGTTACAGTTAGAAGGAATTAATATTTGTGATGGGAAATGTGTGCATATAGATGAGGTCAGATATGACAGCAAAGGCCTGGAAATCAAAATCTGATTCAAATCTGGTTTTGCAATTCCATGTAGGAATTACCCATATGTTGAACTGCTATGGTTGGCTGGAAGTTGTTGAAGTAGATGTAAGAAACTTTAGATCTTACCCGAGGGCAGAGTAGCTAAAGTTATGTGGGTTGAAAAAAACAAATATAATATTGGAGGTTTAAAATATGAACCTGTCCATTATTTTTATTTTTTTTTTAATGGTGTTGTTTTTTTCTTCAACCCCACTTAGGTTTTGATTTTTTTTACTTATTTTTCTTGTTGGGAGTGATAGTTGATGTTCCAGATGATTTCTGTTAGATAGTACTGTATCTGTAAAATACTGCTACATCAAGAACTGTAAGGACAAAGAAATCAGAGGTGCCCACTGTGCTTAGGGGTTTTCAAAGGTGAACACATTTCCATAGTAATGCTGCAAACCAAAACCAGCATCTCCATCATGATGTTTCATTCATCACCATAAATACAGACTGAACATTCTCTACACATAGATGGTTCTGGGACCAACTGGGAAGATTTTCCAAGTTAAATGCTGTTGAGGGTTTCATTGGCTTTCAGGGTTTGATTGTAAATGTTCACATGTGGAGCATTTTTAAAGATTTTGTGGTTGTATCTAAGGTACTGAAACATACATGTCATTAATCTTCAGCATTAACTTTATACCCAGAGAGGTGAAATGAACCGAACCTATTCAAACTGAAATAATAAAATCTACTCTAATTAATTAAAAGCATGCTTTAGTATTTGACATTGCAAAATTATATTTTTTGATACTCTAGGAAATGTGACGGAAGAGAAGAATCAATTGTCTGAAGACTGAAAATAATTAATTAATTTAATAAATAAAAAAATTAAATCCTGGGGTAGAGGGGGCTGGAGGGGAAGAAAGGTATTTTCAGACTTCATAATCAAACAAGAATTAATGGTTTTTGCAACAGTGTGTAGTCCATATCTTTGGGTAAGGTTCTGAACCTGAGATTCAAGATGTAAAAATCTCAGAGGCAGTATGGTGGTATATCTTTTGAGACTTTCAAACTGTTAATGCATGAGGAAGCATCGGAATAATTCTGGTTTGATGGCCTTCTATATTTCTGGTTGGTTGTAGTTACGGTGCTAATGGTATGTCCAGCATTTGCCCAAAAGGAAAGATGCCAATAAAATGATGTATTCATTATAGAAGTATTTTAATATGTTTTTATCAATACTTGCTGGAATGGATTGCCTGACATTACATTGCAGAATTTTTAAGTCCTACCTTCAGGCAAATCTCATGCTTACTAGCAAAAATGAAAGTGTGAAATGCTTTTTAATGTATATTTAACAACAGATAGTCTAGTGATTACTGATGTGTAGTCTCTCTGGATTTTTCCCTTGCTATCAGAAGGCAATGTTAAGAGACAACATTTTTACACATTTATGCTATCTACATCCATCAGATCCTTACTTTTTACATATTTTTAACTGTCATTCATAACAAAGCTACAAAAAAATAATCTCTCAAGTCTAAACCATACCAAGATTGCAAGCTTACAATCAATTGCCAGTAATAGTCCAGGAAAAAAGGGATTAAGGTATAAGTGTTATGTGCTGTTTTCAAGACATTATGCCTTGCATCAAAGTTTTTCTTGTGAAATGGCCTATAAACAACTTCAGTCTTATATCTGCTTGTATTTAAGAAGCAAATCTATCAGTTGCATTTATTTAGCTCTTTCTAATAGTATTTCCATTTAATAGTGATTACGGTACAATTTTTTGTATTTTACAGTGGTGTGCACAGCAAGAATTCATGTTTTTCTAATGTATTCCAAACAGTAGCATTGTACGGAGAACACCATTGTTAAAAATAAAGTAGTGAAAGCATTTTAGATCACAGAGTCACGAGTTCTGCATTTTGTGTACTCTGACACTGTTAAGCTCAATCTGGTTTTCTAACTGTGACTAACAACAGCATTTGAATGGATGGAAAGTTTGTATTGTATGGTCAACTTCCATTAACACTGTTTGCATCTTGTTTTTTGAGCTTAGTGTTTCATGTTCAGGCAGCAGAGCACCTTCTTCAATAATTATGCAGAATCAATAAGCTTTTCTCTGTGTTTTGTCTTTGTTGTTTCTTTGATATGGCCTCTAGGATGCTGCAGGCAAGGTGCTGGACCGCTGGGCCATCATGTCCAGGGAAGAAGAGATCATTACCCTTCAGCAGTTCCTGAGATTTGGAGAAACGAAATCTATCGTGGAGCTGATGGCAATTCAAGAAAAAGAAGGGCAGGCTGTGGCTGTGCCATCTTCAAAGACAGATTCAGATATAAGGACTTTTATTGAAAGCAATAATCGCACCAGGAGCCCAAGTCTCCTTGCTCACCTGGAGAATAGCAACCCTTCAAGCATTCATCATTTTGAAAACATCCCGAATAGCCTTGCATTCCTGCTTCCATTCCAATACATAAATCCAGTCTCTGCTCCACTGCTGGGGCTGCCTCCAAATGGCCTCCTGCTGGAACAGCCAGCAATGAGGCTCCGTGAACCAAGCCTTACAACCCAAAATGAATATAATGAGAGCAGTGAATCTGAAGTTTCCCCTACGCCTTTCAAGAATGAGCAAGCATCCAGCAGGAATGCTTTGACCAGTATCACAAATGTGGAGCCCAAAACTGAGCCAGCCTGTGTCTCTCCTGTTCAAACACCTACACCAGTCAATGACTTATCGAAAACTGAGCACACAAAAAGCTCATTCCGAATTCACAGAATGAGGAGAATGGGGTCAGCCTCAAGGAAAGGAAGAGTGTTTTGCAATGCATGTGGCAAAACATTCTATGACAAAGGTACTCTTAAAATCCACTACAATGCTGTGCACCTGAAAATCAAGCATCGATGCACTATTGAAGGCTGCAATATGGTCTTCAGCTCTCTTAGAAGCCGCAATCGCCACAGTGCTAACCCAAATCCTCGCCTACACATGCCTATGCTAAGGAATAACCGTGACAAAGATCTAATTCGCGCTACATCAGGTGCTGCCACTCCTGTCATAGCAAGTACAAAATCCAACCTCACTTTAACAAGCCCTGGACGTCCACCGATGGGGTTTACCACTCCCCCTCTAGACCCGGTACTACAGAACCCTCTTCCCAGTCAGCTGGTCTTCCCAGCTTTAAAGACTGTTCAACCTGTTCCTCCTTTTTACAGAAATTTACTTACTCCTGGAGAGATGGTGAGTCCTCCAACCTCACTCCCAACCAGTCCCATAATACCAGCTGTGAGTGGCATGGAGCAGCATCCCCCTCCTCCTTCGGAGTCATCGGTACCTTCAGTGTTGATGCCCACCCCAGAGCCCAATGCAGACCTTGCCCCCAAGAAGAAGCCAAGGAAGTCAAGCATGCCAGTTAAAATTGAAAAGGAAGTTATTGACACTGCTGATGAGTTTGATGATGAAGATGAAGAGGTGAATGACAGGAGCACAATGGTGAATGACATTGGTCATGACAATCACTGCCATTCTCAGGAGGAAATGAGCCCAGGCCTGTCTGTGAAAGACTTTTCCAAAAGTGACAGAAACAGATGTATGTCCAGACCAGACATAAGAAGGGCAGACAGCATGACATCAGAAGACCAGGAGCATGAAAGAGATTATGAAAATGAGTCAGAGTCATCAGAGCCCAAATTGTGTGAAGAATCACTGGAGGGTGATGATCGCCTCCATGAACCTGGTGAAAAATCTATGATGCACAGTGACCGACCAGATGAAAACCACAATGACTCTTCCAACCAGGATGTCATTAAAGTGAAGGAAGAGTACACAGACCCTACATATGATATGTTCTATATGAGCCAATATGGACTGTACAATGGAAGCAGTGCCAGTATGGCTGCTCTTCATGAAAGTTTTGCTTCGACATTCAACTACAGCAGCCCTCAGAAGTTCTCCCCAGAAGGTGAAATGTGCTCCAGCCCAGACCCCAAGATCTGCTATGTTTGCAAGAAAAGTTTCAAGAGTTCCTACAGTGTGAAGCTTCACTACCGAAACGTTCATTTAAAAGAGATGCATGTCTGCACAGTGGCTGGCTGTAATGCTGCGTTCCCATCACGGAGAAGCAGAGACAGGTCAGTAAATATTAATTGATTTTCTGCATTATTAAATGCGTTGAATTATGGAAGAATAGGCAGTTTAGGCTATATGAAGAAATATAGAGATGCACAGTAATGACAAGTGACAATTGTGTTCCCATGACATTGAAAGAGATTTATCACTTTAAGATTTTCATTGTTCCTTGGCATTCAGAATGGTATATATTGTGCCACCCTCATAAGTGACTGGCTAGATAATAAATGTCATTATACTTTCTATATTCCTGTGAATCTGTATATATTTCTGTTTATAAGCTGCAGCCCTCATTACATTTATTTTCTTCTCCCCATAACATTTAAAACAAGAAAATCTTCTATTAAGTGTATTGTAAATTATATAAAATACAAATATCTCCATGCATGTATATCAAACCGCAGAACTAGGAAGGAGGGCGAAGGTGGATGGGTGGTTGAATGAATGGATGGAGATAGGTAATAAAGGACTAAAATTATTTCCAACCTCATAGGATCATAGAAAAGCAAACAAAAAGCATTAGAAGGTTGTTCTTTACTATCTTTAATTTTTAAAACTAGGTGCTATGTTTTAGTGAGAAAATAGTAAAAATCATTGTTTCTTTGCTAGAACCTACACACATACCTATCCACTATGGTCATTTAGTCTATTTTTTTCTGCATGTGAGCAACTCCGTTCTCCACTGCTGGAAATTTTGCACATTCAGAGAGAAAAGGCTTCCCTACATATTTTTAAGATCAACTGGAGTGTATTCTGCTGGGCCTTCATATGACATCATGCCCGAGCTATGCTGCATCAATACAAAAGCAGTTGGGTGGGCTTAAACAGAAGCAGCTGGCCATAAACTCTTTGGTTTAGGGGTTGCTCTTTTTTTTTGGTTTTGGGTTTTTTTTGGCTGATTTTTTTATAGACTATTCTTTTTGATTCTTGAGGAAAATGTAGTATAAATGGAATTAGTCAAGGTGATAGGATAACACAGTTATTTCATACTTACGGATAAAGACTCGTTTGATGAGTCATATTGTCGCACAGCAAAATCTCTCTGGTTCATGGAGTAATGGTGAAATTGGGTCACCTCTTTTCCTTTACTTGTGTTTCATATTTTTTCATTAGGTTGTAAAAATTCAGCAGACACAGGAAGGAAATTAAATCTAGCTGAACATTTCATACACAGTTCCTGATTTTTTTTGGTATTTTTTTCAGTATTTTTTTCATTGAAATTTATGTGGTTTGAAATTGAATGTTTCGCATCTTATGAAATGAAAGAAAATTAGTGTTAAGGATACTTAGGCACCAAAATTAACTGTTTTGATGAAGACTATCATCCCCAAATATCTCATGTCTTCTCTTATCATTTATGAAATCCACTAAACAGAAAAATATGAACAGACATAAGAATGCAAGTTCAAAACGCCCAAGAAGGACAATAGGAAATTTGTATTTCAGTAGGTTAAACTACTGGATAAAAAATCAGGTAGATCTAAATTAACACTCCTTTTCTTGCTATGTTATGGTAAGTTTTATGAGTGTTGAATTTAACAAAGGAAGTATGTGAGTCAGTGGCATAATCTATACTAACTTTAGATGTGTGCAACCCCTTTCAGTTCCTGAAATCATAATCTTTGTTAGTCAAGAATTTGGTTTGGCCATTTTGTTTCCTTAGATGAATTATGAAAAATCAGTCATGTAGTATCCAAAACAGCTTTGAAATGAGCATGTGAAGCATGTGAAGCTGATTAGCTTTAGGATTTGGAACTGTATGCATTGTACTAATTTCAGCAGAAATACATTGAAAGATCAAGGTAGTAATAAAGTTAGCATAGTAAAGATTTGGATATTCTAAGAGTGACTGTGATGACATGCATAAAATATTTCCAAGACAAGAACCTACAAATAGGGCAAATTTTGAATTTTTTTTGTAATCTACATAGGATACTACTATTAATCTTCCTGAAAGCAAGCATGAAATAAAAACCTTATCTAATATCTTAACATGCAGGCTTCATATTTAAAGATAAAATTATTATTTGCATGTCATTTTGTCATAGCTGTGTAATGCACAGGGCCATCTTATATCATTCCATTAATAATATTCAGAATATTATTCAGTTTTGTGCTGCACCTGGGAAAAAAGACCTTTTTTGCATACTATATTCTTTAATTGCAGAGATTTAAGAATTTATCTGTAATTCAAAAAATTCAAAAGTGTGGTACAGTTTGTGTTCCCTGTTAATTTTTGTTAGTTGTTTATCAATTTTGGTTTGCAACAGTAGTCAGGAAATGCCTTGAAAGAACCAGGAAATTCTGTCTTGGCTTGGGATAATTCTTTTAGATACCTGAGCAAGAAACATGTACAAAACTTCCCTGGGCTACCCATTTTTATTCAGAAGTGCAACATCTAGAAATGTGCAGAAAGGAAAACATATGTACAGAATGTCAAAGAAAGCAGATGAAAGATTTAAATAACATTTTCTAATACTTTGTTCATAAAAGGGAAGTTTTTTTAAAAATAAAATTAGGAAGTAAAAGTTAAATTAATATATTCTCTCCCCTTATTTTGTGTTGTTGTTTTGGTTTTTTTTTAATTTTGTTGGTGGGGTGATTTTTTTGTTTGCTTGCTTCTTTGTTTTGTTAGTTTGTTTGGGGGTCTTTTGCAAACTGTTTAATTACCCCCAAAATTTTTCCATTCAATCTTTTACTTTTTTTCTCATCTTCCTTTTAATATATATATATGTGTGTGTGTGTATTTTTGTGTTGTTTTAATTTTTGTTTGTTTATTTGTTTTTTATTTTTTTTGAGAGAGTATATACAATTACCAGTTTTTCAGATTATGGAGATCACCAAAAAGATAACTGGAGAATTAGATTAACAGGATTGCAAAGTGAGAACTTCTTCCAGCCACTTAAGTCAATTTCACTTAAAAACTCAGGAGCATTTTGCTAACAATTGCTGTATGAGAAATAAGGGTTATCTACTTGCAGCACACAGTAATAACTTCTGGATAATATTTGAAATGGATTTGCATCCCATTTTGGACTCATTACAAAAGTCTCTGTGATTTGCTTGTGTTGTGAGTCACTCACATAAACTTTGATTAACTAGAGTATCTTTGCTTTGTAAACTAAAATGAATTTTTTTTTCAGTACTTTCAGTATTATCTCCTTAATGAAATCAGAGTTCTAGCTATTCCATAGCTTACAATCTTGTGAAATTTTTTATCTTTTTTTGTCATTTTATTAAGCCTATTACTAACATTGTGTTAATTATATTATTAATCCTATTATAATTAGTTAGATATCTAAAAGTCACAACTCTAGCTATGTTCTGTAATAAAATACAAGTTTAAGTGGAGATAGATAGTGTTGGCTGATCCTTTTTGTTTCCTTTAGAGGCATCTGATTTGGCTTAAGTCTTTTTCCAATGCAACTCTAGTTAATCAAAGGTTAATCAAATATTCCCTGTGTCTTGTACATACACAAAACTCCAAATTGTTGACAGTGGCGGAGCTTCTGTAAAATGGGCTTTGGAAAGGAGGGGTTGTGATACAGACTGCCTGTTACCAGAGGCAGCAGACCACATCAGGAGCAAAAGCAGTGCTGTTTTGATAAAGGAGGGGTTTTATCTGTGTCAGAGCTTTGCAGAAAGAATCCTGTAGCAATTTCTGCTAAGGTTGATGAAATCTAGCTTTATCATTCCTACATCATTTGTGCCAGGGTCAGCACCTGCATAAATATCCTTCTGCTTGAAATGTTGGAATATCCTCTGAGATCTTTGGCTAACCAGTGCTAGTCCTTGCAAATTAAGGTCAAGATAACCAGAAGATTTCAGAGTCCCACTTCACGTGTATTTTTTCAGTTCAAGAAGAGGGAAAAGACTTCTTACTAACAACCTAGTAATTCTGTTATCCCTTCTAAAAGTTAAACCGTATTGCTTTCCAATACTCAAGCTTTGCTGAGCCTGGATATTTTTAAAAGCACTCATTTTCATCATTCTTCTGAGCTACAAGTAACATTACTCACTAAAACAGCCTTAATACCTAAATTCTTGATCTTTTCCTCAGAGAAGTCTTTCTGATGTTCCTTACTTAGAAGCAGTAGACTTGAGTAAACCACTTTTTCTTCCATACTTCAACAACTGAATAGCTATTGATCCATTTCTGTTCCTGTATTTACTTCAGATGTTCTTTCTTCTGAAGACATGATGTTCAGGCATCTTGTTGCAAAAAAAGACAATGGAGAGTAAATAGGAAAAAAGATATTAAAATATTAAAAATTTTGTCAGAAACAATATCATAAGCCTCCTTTTGAATGGAAAGATATCTTTTCAAGTTTAGATGGAAATGAGATGGGAAGAAGATATATTCCCTTGAGAACTGACCACTTAAATGGGAGGATTTGTCCTTGTGAACTGAATTCTCTCTGGAGTCAGAGATGTTTCCTGCAAGTGAGAAGAAAGGGCCAGTGGCCACAGTGGTTAGATTCCCCTGGGATCTCTTTCCCAGCCTCATCTGTGAGCTTTGTCCCAGCACATAATGAGTTTGCCTTACAAAGAGATAGGTGTGGTTAATCCTTGAAGTCAGCACTGAGGTACAGCTGCTCAGAGAATTATCAAGAACTGTGGATGGGACATGTGGATGGGAAGAAGGAAGAATTATTTCTTGACTGAAGGGGACAGGAATGCCAAAGTTTCATCTAAGTCTGTGTTGAAAAGCATGTCCAGAAGTAAAGACCTGAATAGTGCAACTTAGAGCAGTTGACTTTTTTTTGATCTCTCACCTGTAAGACCCAAGGATTTTGTGGTCAAAACCAGTGATGAAACAGGTGGCAGGTGAACCTTTTGCTTTCATTTAATATTGTTGAAAAAAAGTACTTTTTTTTGAGGAGGAGGAAGAGGAGGAGGAGGAATAGAGCCATCTTCTCACTTCTTAGTGTATGCTAAATCCCCATTTCACCTCAGTAATGACACTATTAAAATCAGGGCACAACATTAACAATAAGTTACTACGTTTTCCTTTCTCTCAAAGTACAGAATGTAAATTAATTCTCACTGTACCTGTTCAGAGGAACAAACCAAAAACTTTTCATTTTGTCTGTCTGCTACTACTAAGTAGGACTATTCATTGCTCAGGTTTATTGTTTGGGTTTAAGTTTTCTCAAAAACTGAGCATGCATGTGTGTACATCTGTGTGTGGACGTGTGTGTGTTCCACAAGATGGGAAAGGTAATTGAGCCCCATGAATAAATTTTAAAACAAATAATATCTGCTCAGGGTGACTTATAAATAAATATAAAGCAACTATTGGTGCCAAGTGTGATCACGCCATTTGATTGCAAGTTAAATCAGTCCAGATTCAAAAATGTAAACCCCTTGATTTGTGTGGAGCAAGACATCTGTAGGTGGTTTATTAAAACCTGCTGATGTTTCCAGAATGAAATTTGTACACATATGGGCCTGTGGGTAGCTGTACTGAAAAAGCGGAGACATACTTTTTGTCTGGTTACCTGACTTCCAGCCCTGTACAGGTATGCGTGAATAAATTAACATCAGTTACCCATGATGAGCCACTGCATACATTATTAAGGGAGGTGAAGATGTGAGAAAGCTGATTCCTGCCTCCTGTTATCACTTCCATGAGTCAACAGTACCCATTTTTCAATCATCCTACTGGGCTTTGAATCTTCTACTGATAACTTTTTTAAAATTATTTTCCATAAATGCACTGAATTCTAGGTCCAAGAAATAAAATACTTTGCATCAGTCCATGATAATTATTACTGTCATTCCCAAAATATAATTAGCTGTCATATACAACTCGAATTTCCTCCAATAAGAACAAGAAAATCCAGTTTTAAGACATTAGGTGTTTGATGGACCATTTGTTAAGAGACAAAAATTATATCTGATACATTTTTAAAAATATAAACACATTTTACACCTGTACTATTATTTCTGGACGTGATAGAGTTCACAAAAAGTCTAGCTGCATATCCAATACAATTGAATGAACCATTAGGTTTCCTCTTGCAGAGACACTAAGATGTGTGTCATTGCTAATGTTCACATAACTCTTCCTTACCCAAGAGAAGCTGTATCATAAAGAAACATTTTGTGCCACCCCTAACACAGATCTACCGATCTAACCTCTTCCATGAGTAGTCATGTTGAACACAGACTGTCTGTCATATTGCATAGTCACCAATGTGAACAGGAGAAGCAGAATTAAAACTAGAATGCATAGAAAAAATGTCTTCATAAGATTTTTATATCGTATTTTAAGGAAAATAAATAAATCAAAGCACAAGGCTACATGTGTGAGCAAATATTAAAAAATCAGTTCTGATGTGGAGAGAGGTTTTTTCCCAACTACATAGTCATTTATTTGGGGTTTGAATTGGAGGTGGTAGTTGTTTTTTAAAACAACTTGCTGCCTACACTTTCTTGTTCTGCTTTGGTATACAAAAGTATATCACTTAGAGAGGGAGAGTACAGTTTTTTGTGCAGCTTAAGAAGCCTCATTTCTATGTGAACTTGCAAATAAGCCAAGGTATTTTCAGTGACCTGAAAAGCTTATTTAAACAAACTGCTGCACCAGGGTTAACATAGGCAGGAAACATAAGTAAAACATTGAAAAGACTAGCCAAAATCAAAACATGTATTGAGCAGTATTTTCACCTGGTATGTGTTGTGACAAATAGTGTAAGTGTTAATAATTATGTGTTTTGTCCAAGTTTCCTGCATAAGTTCTGTGTGTTTTCTGTTTGGTGAATGAGGTTATTTGGGAAGACAGGGAACTTGAAGGTCTATCATACCTCGGTTGCCCCTAGGTTCCTAGAAAATGCTGGAAGAGCCACAAATCTTCCAGAGAGTGGGAGACAATTGTTTTCCATTCATCTGAGTAAGTGTAAAGCTGTTCCACATTTATGAAGGTGTCCCATCTTCCCTAGAGTATTTTGGAAGTGGGTTAAATAAAACAACTGCCCACATTAGTTCCCACAGGGAAAGCCTCTAGCTGTTCTTTTAAACTTAAGAGCAGAAGGTTGTAAGGTTTCTGCTACAGTGAAAGAAGCTGTACTTTACAGATAACGCAAGGACAGTACTTCCAAAAGTCTGGGTGGAACAAGACACTGCAACTTGAGAAATGTGGTCCTCTCAGGTCCAGAAGTTTGGGGAGAAATAATGAAGGGTGAGGGAAACACATTTGTGGCAGGAATAGCTGTGTGTTTTCTGCTCTTCGGATTTACAGGTTTCAGTGAAGGACAGAGACTCTCAGGCAGGTAATACTGTGGTATATACATTCATGATCCATCCATTTGTCAGCTGTGCATGTCTGTTTGAAAAGAGAAATTTTCAATTCAAGAAGCAGGCTTTTCATCAGATCTTGTAGCCTGACTAAAGATTATTAACAGATAAGAACATTTTCTTTTCCCCATAATGATGATGCTGCTCTTTCCTCTAGATTTGAGCTGTTTCATTCATTGGAACATGAACTGAGTGACTGTGTTGGGACATATACGAATTAATGTGAGTAAGAAAATTGGTGAGGCAAATCCTACAAATGAAAGCAAACAAGCAAACAAACCCTAAAACAAACAAACACACAAAAGCACCAAAAAATACCCCAAAATTACCCAAAAACTGAAAGAGAAAAAATTTACCGGGTGTAGATGACTCCAAATAGCTACAACATTTTTTTGAATGACAGTCTGCCAGTCCTATCAGTGTATCTAGATAGAAGCTGACATTTCAAAATACATTTTGAAGTAGAACTATGTAGCAGGTGATCAGTATAGTAAAATAAAGATCATTTGGATTTCTATTCCATTGCTTTTTGACAAAATGCATCTTAGCTACTGAGGCAGGAAAGTTTTCCACTGAAATACATCTTAGTAAAAGAAGTTACCCAAAAATAGTTACAAATTATAGGCTCTGGGGAAAAGAATCCCAAAACCCAACTTCTCTAAATCTGGAACATTTTTTTATGATTATACAAGCTGCTAGTCATTAGCAAATATGACAGCAAGTAAAAGCAAATTTGTGAAGTAGAGCCTATAGTTTAAGAAATGTACTGTTCAGTTAGAAAATATTAGTAGTAAAGCTATAAATACTTCTCACTACTTATCTCAGGATGATCCTGAAGGAAGACACACAGGGTTATGAATGATAGTTAAGTGCTCCACAGTGTCAAGGAAGACACCACTGTGCAGGCACTGCAAGTGCACTGCAAGATACTGTGCACAGCTTTTAAGCACCCCTTAAGTCTGTCCAGGAACACTAGAAGTTTGCTGTCCTTTGTCTTTTCAGGCAAGCAGTGTACTTCATGTACCAATATTTATGATGCTATGCTCTAGTACTTCAGTAGAAACCACTCATTCACGTCCAGCACGTACACATAAAGCGTTCTCTAATGGTACCTCTGGAGGTGCCTCAGATGGTCTTTTGGGGCCCGAGGTAACGCAGGAATATCTCAGGTGAGATACCACTTATGGCTCATCACAAGCTGATCTTTTAATGGCAAACACTGGATATTTCCTGACAACAGTTTTAAGCCCAGTACTTCTAAAAAAAAAAACCTAAGGCTTTTTGTAGTGCTTCCTGCTTTCCAGCAGGAAAAACATCTTTTAAATGAGCAGTTTGCCATGTGCTAAGAAAACTTTTTTTAATTATTATTTTTTTTTAATTAAGGGTCTATTTCACATGTAAGCTTGCCCTAAATAGCATTGCTTTAAAACATCTGTGTAAGAAATAATTTAACATTTTTGCCATGAGGCACCTTCAAGCTTCATATAAATGGACCTGGAAGAGAAATGAAAGAGTTTTAGATTTGCCAGAAATGCATGCTCCCATAAAAGAGAAAGAATTGCAGGATTTTGTTGGCATTGGCATTGTGAATAAATGTAAAATGATAAAATGTAAAATGTTTTGTGTGGGGAAAGCAGGGTGAGAGAAGGAAAGTATAAGATTGTAATAAGAAGATATTTTTTTTGCTGTCATTTTGGTTTTCCTTTTTTTTTTTTTCATAAAGAGGGGTAAGAAAGCCACAAGCTGTATATCTGTGTCAAACCATATGAGTCTGAAACACAAGATGTAAACTACAGAGTTTATAAGTTGTTATTTCCAGTGTTACTGATTTTGATTTTAGTGCTTTACAAACTGTATTGCTTATTTTATTAACTAGGGAAAAGTATTTTGCACTTCCAGTTCAATACATTTTTTTTCCTTTCTTTCCCTCTTCCTTTCTCTCTCTCCTTTTCTTTGTTATGCTAGAATAAAGAAAGCAATTACAGTTCAGACACTTACAAGTGAAAATACAAATGGGACATAGTTAATTTTGCTGCCTGTAAACCTTAGGTTGTACTTTTGTGTTTTACACACAATATGCGGAAATAAAAATAGACCAAACATGAATATGTGTGTCTGTGGTTGCGAGTACTGAGAGAAAGACATCCATTATGTTATTAGATAAAGATGTAAAAATATAATGGATAGAAAGAGAACTCAGATTCCCTCTCAGAAGGTAAATGAGCCCCTGTTTCAAGAAGAAGATGCACACAGATTATGTATTATGCAAGACTGAGAACCAAGATTTCATGAGGAGGGGCCCTGGCAGGAAGGATAACAGATCCTGCACTGGGTGTCTCTCAGGTCTGATAGCCAGATAGGGGAACAGCACTAATTCTGCAGCCTTTTTAGTCTGTTCTGTCACAGAAGGGGCACTGCTGGGTCAGTCAGCTCACTAGTAATTGTGTTTTACAGACTTCTAAAGCAATTGGCTCAGTCAGTCCCAATTCAATAAAAGTGTAGAGCGAGAGTGAGAGCACTTTTGTTCTATTTTTTACTTGAAATTATTTCATTCAGCAGTCTGTCTTTTTTATTACCAGGATTTGACATTAGCACTCCAAGCTATATTAGCATCCATTTCAGCAGTTCAGTAATGGTATTAAAAAAACACTTAACTTCAACGGTGAATGGTTGTATGACAGTACCATAAAAATCCACATTAAAAAAAAACTTATGTATTTGTCCCTGCAAATTATTTTTCAGTCGTTTAACCACTTCAAAACTACACTCTCTTGACTGGTGTTTGCAAGAGCTTTAGCAGCAAGGAAGGCTTGTAAAGGAGCTGAAACTGCAGCAACAATAGCATAAAGAGAAAAATGAAGACATTTGAAGAAGAAGAAAAATGTGAACATGCAAGCACACATACACATATAATAAAGACCTTTCATTTTGAGTGGGTGCCTGTCATTCATCAACCAAAGCAAGATTTTTAAACTCAAATCACTCGAGGTAAAATCTTTGGCATCTTCCAGATTTCTGGGATTTAATTTTGAACCCAGCACTCTCCAAGCTTGGGACGGCAGCCTAACTATCTTGGCACTGCAGCGCATTCATAAATGACTGCATTAGGTTCTAAATTTTGATTAAACATTCTGTAATTAATCAATGGTAGACATGAAGCAGTTGGCAAGGTCCAGAGCTGCAAAATGTTTAAGACATAAAACATTACAAAGTAATTAGAATGTGCTCCTTCAAGAGAAGGATTGCCTTCAATAAAGAGGTAAATGATAGCATCATGTTTATTGTGGACGTAGGCAGCCAGTGCAATATGATAAACTGCAGGAGATACACGTATCAGTAATCATCCACATTATTAGTGTCATTAATCATAATTCTAAAAATATGACAGCAGCAGCCAACTTTTTGACCAATTTTGCCTCTGCCTGTTGGCCGTTATAACTTCACTAATAGACTGCAGAGCTCCTGTGCGTGGCAGTTTGCATTGAGAATGGAAGGTTAATTATATTTGAGCTGCTGATTCCTTCTCTCCTCGGAAAAGACTGAGCACTTTGACAATCCCAGGAGCTCACTGCTGTTAAACCAGTAAAAGTACTTTATTGAAATTTTCTTTGTTGGTCAGGAATGAGTAGATGTTTCAAATGAGATATAAGCGCCAGACTGGGACGGCCGCTAATGTTTCTTCCAAAATAATCCTTGGACAGCAAGCTGAACTTAGATATCTTTGCACATTCTCTTGTGGATGAGTAAAAAGTTGAGAATTTAATAAATGCTGACAATAGCATGTATGGAAGAGTCTCAGAGGATTGAAATTACTGAGAAGTCGGGGCATCAATGAAAGGAGGTTGTAGGATAATCAGCTATCAGTTGACCTGATAGGGGTGCTTATTTAGTAATGTAAAATTACTAATAAAGGAACCCTGTTGAAATGCCGCATCATATTTGGTTTTATAGTTCCTCTGGTGTCGTATAAATAAAACCAGCATTTTTAGACAAACAAACATTAGGAATGAGAATTACTATTTCATTTTGATCAAAATAAATGGTTTACAGTTTTGCTGTGGAACCTGAAATCGTACAAAACTATCCCTGATCTCAGGTTTCATTATTATTTTGAACTTGAGATTCAGTCAGTAAAGTGTCTGTAAATCTCCTAAGCAAACCATGAGATAATATGTTGCTGTGGATCAACATCTGAGAGAAAAGATTTGATTTGAAATCAGAACTGGGAAAAACTAGGAATTCTGCCTGAATTTTTTCTTTATTTCTAGATTTACTGAAACTTGGAGTTCAGTAAAATACACTAGTGGCATGCTGAACTGGAGGGTCTGTTTGCATAAAAACTTGCAAAATTATCACATTTGGCTCTACCGGTAGAATTAAATGAAGGATAAAAACTTCTGATTATAAAACTTGGATAATGTAACATTTAGATAATTTAGGTTTGAAAATGAATGTTAATGTATATGTATTCCTCATCCCTTCAGTATTTCTTAAGGGAAAATACACCTTGTCAAGGACCAGCAAATACTTCAACACAGTGGATTTGAGGACTTAATGCATGACTGCAGTGCATGGCACCAGCTAAACTTCTCTGTAGAGCTTGTGTAAATTGTGGCAACAGCTTTGGTGTTACAGACAGTGATCCTACACACCTGTTATGCTCATCACAGGACTTTCTCATATGTATAATGACTTCTTGCGCATGTAACATTGTGACACTGTGTTAGTTCACTTAGAAAATATTCTGTCAGATAAATCCTCTTATTCTAAACTTTCTCAACCAGTCCGGATATTAGACGAGAATGCTGGCTATTTTGTACTGAGTCTGTTTTGCTTCCAGGCAGCTAGGAAAGTGAGAGGTTGAAGTGTTGCAACACAGTTTTGATCATTTCTGAGTAACTTTGGCAACTACGCCGGTTGTTGTGCTTTTTGTTTGCAATATCTTTTGATCTTTAATGGACAACAATAGTAATATATTAAGAGTGTGACATAACCTCAATGCTTCTGAGCACGCACAACTGTTGTGAAAGCGTAATTCTGTTAGCACCATAAGGACCATTTCACTAAACACCTCAACAGGTATGTACTGAATTACTGGACCTTTCAAGAATCCCAAGCCTGTCAGATTTTTATTTTTTTTTAATTATTTGGTAGCAAATATTGCCATCAAATATCAAATTCATATTTAACCTGAGTATTTGCCTGCACAGTCAACTATCCTGCCTTCCTAAATGCATTAACATTTTTTATGCATTCCATGGTGATGATAAATTGTTTTCTGACTCTAACTGTGGATTAAGTATGCAAAAGACATGTTTGCCACTGCCAACAAACCAATAATTCTCACTAACATCTTCAGAGTTACAACATTTATAAAGTTGCAAAGTGGAGTAAACAAACCATCTGTTTGGCTTTACCATATATGTCATGCTCTCTTATTAGCATATTACGATTCATTTAGTAAACAAATTTGGTGATTTTGTTCATGTCAAAGTTAGAAGGAGCTTGAAGATGATTAACATTCCTGGGACAGGCACATTAATACATTGCTTCCTCTGCAAAGTTAAATGGCTTCTCAGGAGAATCACCCCTTGTTGACAAGATGAGACTGTCAATTTTGTTTGCCTGCCACATTAGGGGCCGTAAGGGGATGGGAAGCTCTGAGAAAGAGGAGCAGTGTAGGCAGCATAATTCACTGTGAATTGAAAAAAGAAGTCTAATTCTGATAAATGGTCGACCCCAATACATCCTACCTGTTATTACAACAGACGTGCCGTATCTGTGCAGTAAATTAGTTAAACCCCTTAAGAGTTTGATAGGAGCTTATCTTCAAGTGAATAATTTGAGTGTAGAGGGAGCTGTCTTCGTGACCAGTGTGAGTGATTTGTTTCATATTGAAAGGGATTGAAATGACTGGGCTCCACATCTTTAATTTGCAAGAACTTGCTTGTCCTTTATTTCCTGTATTTAATAAGCGCTGGGTTTTTTACTTTTTTTTAATAGGTGCTGAACTGTATTTTACCTTTTGGATTTTCTTCCTATGAAAGGTTAATATTTTTCAAATTCTATGCAATTTCAGGCCTCAAGAACTGATGCTATTACTCTGTTCATGTAGAAATGCCATGGTTTTATCAGGTAGTATAGTATTTTTGCCTTGACTCCTTCTAAAGTCTAGCCCCTGTACCTACTTTTTCCCTTACATTCAGAAGCAGATTAAATATGATCAAATACACGAAAGCACTAGTGTTTAGATTTAAATTTTGTCCCTGTTCGGATAAATGTGAATTTTATAATTTAGGTCAGATCAGGATTTCAAATTGTTACTATCTTTGCTTAGATTTATGGATTTCTTTTTTTTTTTTTTTTCCTAATTAAAACCCAAAACAAAACAATACAAACTCTGTATCAAAGACTGCTAATAGAGTGGCAAAATTAGAACAGTAAGTGAGATGATAATTTCTTTAACAGTTTTCATTACTAATTAAATTCAAGGAACTGTTTCATTGTTGATTCTTATAAGCAAATGGGAGAAATTATTGCTGCTTCTTTCTTGAAAAAGTATCAGAATTGAGGCCATATCTTTCTCATAAATATGCACACTGTTATATTTAGCCAGTCTTACTTTTTGGCTCTTTGATTTTAGCTGCATGAAACTCAGCACTTTCCGTCTGCAGAGATTCTGAAAAAGCAAAAAATTCAGGGTTTACTTTCTGTAGTGTTCACCTATTCTGGGCCTTTCTATGAGTTTCAGGCTTAAACAAGCAGGAAAGGGACATGAAATTGAGGTAAGAACATAATACTAAATTTTGTTAGCAACGAAAATCATGTGAAAATTTAAAACAAAACCATAATTCTTAATTCTCTTCACCTTTGAGGTGAACAGAAACAAAGAAAACTTTCCTTTAACATTACATTATAGGTAAAAATGTAGGCTGAATACTGAGCTGAAAATATCTGTAGAAAAAGTCTCACAGGAGGAATAATGAAAAGTTCATTGTTTATGATATTTTAAAACAGATTGATAGAGCTTAGTTGTAAGCTAAGTATAGCAAGAGGATAGCTTTTATGGGACCTGTACAACCAGAGCTGTTACTTCCAATATCCAGCTTTAATAAGAGGTTCATCAATTTTTACATAAACCACCAGCCAATTGTGTTCTGTTCTTTGATTTTCTAACAAAACCTTCTCAAACTGCTGAAGATTGTGTGATTCCAGGTTTTGTAACCCAATAGTAGCTTCTTCTCTTAGTAGTGTCTTCTTTAAAAAAATATCTCTCATTGGGAAAAAACACAATTTGACAGAAAATAATTTTATGTTGTCTTTACTTGCATTAAGTATCAAAATACAATTTTATAGTGTTATTTAATGCTGGGATCACTTATTGATCTTAAAACAAACCTGACCAAAGACTGATGGCCTCCTACTGTCACATTCTGGTTTTGATTTCTTTGCAGTGTTAGAATGGTAGGGCTAGGTGTTACTAATTTATTAAATCACGTGTTTGACAGAAAAGGCACTTTCAGAATATCTGAAGTGTAAGAAACTGGGATGGTGGCTTTCTTAGAAACATGGGGAGAAAATGGTTGTGGCTGGGTACAAGTGGAAATGTTGAAACAATATGGTTTATTTTGATGGTTGACTGAGATGAGTAACAGGGAGCTTTGTCACTTATCATCAGACAAGGAGAAGTAGTAGCCAGACATTTAACAAGGATATCAATTGGCTTGGTTTTCTGTCTCACTGCATCAAGCAGTGGAAAGTGGGTTTCCACAGTCCCTAACTGATTTCCCCAACAACTGTGGTTTTCTTTCATTCTTACTCTTTTTCTCTCTCATCCCACAATATTTAAGTTAATTATACTTTTCTCTTGGCAAAATAATTATTAATAAAATAATACTATATGCTTAATTTTCAACACTCTGTCCTGTCCTGAATGGTGAACACATTCAGTCTAATTTTTCATGCAGTTGGTTTTGTGTCCTCTGCTAATGCTTGAATCTAAATAGACAGAGCTCTTTATAATCTGAATTCTCCAGATGATTCATCCAGAATTCATCCAGAGATGGGGTTTGCCACAGTGCAGATAGGACAGCAGTTATGGGTGGGTCCAAATTTGGCCCTTTGTCCATAGGATTCATGCCAATTTCTATACCAGGACAAATTCTGCTCTGATAAATTCATTCTTACTCACTTCAAAATGAAATTAAAAGACTGACTAAATAAAAATAAACTAAACTAAAGTGGCCATTAAATTTTCTCTTTCCAACAAATGGACAGTAAATTAACAGAATCAGATTCCTTGACAAGTGTAAAAAGAAACTGCTAAAGAGATCCCAGTCAGGATTTATGATGTGTGTAAATAGAATGTATGTTTAATTGACCATATTTCCTAGGTTTATAATCCCTTCCTTCTGTTGGTGCGTAGTGCATCTGTCACTAAGAAACTTGGTAGTAGTAGGTGGGGTGTAACCAACAATGAATTCTAGCTAAGAATACTTTCATGAACTTCACAAAAGAAGGAAAACACTACCACCAGTGGGATCATGCCCAGAGTCAGGGAGCTTCTGTAACTGCTGTAGGATTCTGCATTGCACTGGTGCTAAAACTCCAGTCTGAAAGGGCAGTGGTGAGCTCAGAGTCTGACATTTCACCACAACCACAGATTTTATGTGCATCATCATTATCATCATCATCCTCGTGGCAACACTGCTCCATTCTTAAAGCCAAATTCACTCTAGTGAGGGCTTTGCACATACTTTTTTCCTTCCATGTATGTAATTAATTAATAGTAACTTGAAAAGAGTGGTATTTATGTCAAAAAGTCAGGTATTCTGAGTCCTAGAACTTGCTCAACGAGTTGAGCTTGCCACAACAAGCTCATCTTGGAAAAATACCCTCCTCATTTTTAAAGTTATCTGACATGTAGTACAGACCTAAACAGGTGTTTGAACATTCTTTGCCCCAGATAGTATTTTCAGAACAAACCCCCTTTACCATCCCTTGTTGCCAAGGAATGTCTAGGTATAGTGACTGAAGTAAAGTAAAAAATGCCTTTAGTTAAATGCATTTGATGGTGTATTTCTGCCTGAAAGACTTCAATCACCAGTTGTCTTTACATAACATTTCCACTGTGAGGATCAAATGCCATTCTGGTAGTTTATGTACAAATAGGCAATCTAGGAAGACCAGAGGCATTCAAAGGATTTAATTAGGTCAAATATTTTGTTTCATACACACATATATATTTCTGCCAAACATTTATGTTCTTTAAGTTCTTTTCCCTGCAGATACAGCAGTAATTTCAGTGGTGCAAAGGACGCCAGAGATGGCCTTAAATTAGCTAGCTGAGGTATGGGAAGTAATGAAGCTATGTCAGGCTGAAGCTCAGCAGGTTTTGGCATATTTTGCTTCAGGATTTTCTGTGTTTCATGGCAGTGTTCATGCACTGGCACAAATGACTCTGCCCAAAGTATGCCTCAGCTTACCCAGGGACCACTGTTTACACATACCTGGGAGCAGTATCTGGAGGAGGAAGAGGTAAGCAGCTTTGTAAATCACATAAGGGAACAGAATAGCTGAAGCAAGAAACTTCAGGTGTCATGGGGAGGAGCAGATGAACAATATGACAGGTGGTCAGCATTAGCTGAGGGCTTGTAGGGGACTTCCTAGGGTTGGGAGTGACAAAGCAGAGGAGAAAGAGTTGGATTAGGATGGAAAATTTCTGTTTGGTATGGAGAAGGGGGGTTTAATAAGATTTCAAAACTTCAGTGTCTAAATAAATGAATTTTTTTTCACAAGTCATACCTCTTTCTCCACCAGAATGTTTTCACATATATTTAGGGAAAATATTAAACACAACTGAAATAGATTAAGAAATGAATGTAAAAGAATCAATTCTTTTGAACTGTGGTTGCATAATGGAAATCGACTGCTATGAATGAACCTATGTTCAGAAGTTATGAACAGCAGAGCTAATGCACTGCCATGAGTTCATCTTTATTATTGCATTACACCTGAATCAATTGATAAAGTAGCTTCTTTTTAAGGCTAGGAATGGCACTTAATTGAATAAAAGTCAATGTAATTATATTAGGAGAATCCAACAGTACTGCTGACAGCGGAAAAGGGACACTACTGAGCAGAGTGCCAGAACTGGTCCGCACATTTCTGCACATCGTTTGCCTGACAGATATTATGGGCTGGTACATACTTTAACTAGATTACTGATTGCAACTGCTGTAAGTGAGAATTGAATAAGGGAGGCATCTCTTCTTATCAGCGCATCAGCAGAGTTTGCATCCTTACACTGGTCTTTCTCAGGTTGGCTTTTGTCTGTCTGGGGCTTGGTGGCCCCTCTTTAGCATGGTAGTTTATTCTTATCTCTTCATTTAGTGAATGGTGACGTTATTTTCACTGCATGCCTGACTGTTGTTTTTCTCAACAGCTAGCCAAGGAAATAGTAAGCACAAATGCATGGAAGCAAGAGTTACAGTTATCTTGACCAGCTCTTATGCTGAAACAAATTCCCAGAGCATAGCAGTGAAGAGGGGAGAGAAGGGGGGAAATTATAAGTACACACATGAGTACTTTATGAATAGTTTGCAGTTAGCCTTATGATGATAAGCACAAACGTGCTTTTATGGTCATTTAATAACCCTGGTCAGTGTGGACAGGCCTTCACAGTAAGCGTTTCCTGTACTGCACTTAGCAGTGGAGCTACATTCCATCTGAAACCAGGAAGGCAAGGGACCATCAGGACTACTGTTTATCATTCATGTATGCATGCATCTGTTCAGAGCTCATTTGTGGATAATAATGGGTATGGTGTGAATATGCTTTGATTAATTTGCTTTATGTTTTCTGTATTGTGTGATTGAGTCAGTATCCATCAGGACAACAGTGTAAGTGATATTACAGCTGACAAAAAATCAGTTTCACAGTCAAGACTTTTTTAAGTCTGTGTTTTATTGGTTTCAGAATTTTTTTTAAAAACCAGATTTGTCTGGATTGGAATGTGAATTTGTTCTCTCTCTCTCTCTCTCTCTCTCTCTCTCTCTCTCTCTCCTCCCCCTCCCCATTTCTTTCTCTTTTCTCCTCTCCTCTCTCTCTATCTTTTGTGATCTCAATTTAGCAAAAGATTAGAAAGCTGATCTTATCACAAGGTAAGCTCAGCCTTCCTAAGTGCAGTGTGGGGATATGCATAATTACACTTCTATGCCTCAAAAAAGCAATGGTGCTATACTTGCTTGTGTGAAAAGAGTATTTCCCATGTGGGACAAAAGCAAGAAATACTCTCCACTTTTTCCACCCTTGCCCATACCTCTCAACTCTCTCTCATTAAGAGAGAAATCTTCTGTTCTAGACCAGCCTCTAACTGGAATAATAGCATCCCAAACACACACAATTCAATTAAACTGCATTTCAGTATCAGTTTTATGTCAGAGAAGTTACCTGCACTTGCAGGTGAGCATATTAGTTCTATTGCTGTTTATTTATTCCCTTAAGTTATGTGCAACAGATAAATGAAACACAAAGTAAGTGTTAGAAAATTAAAGAGATTTACTCCACATGAATTTAATCTTCCTACATTTGCATTTGCTTTTTTGCATTGTATTTCTGTACCATGTTTTGGACTTCAGTTGGTTGAGAGGTATGTTTCAAAGGGTTTCTTAAAATGAAAGCTTCCAATAAGGAAATATTGCTAATAGCTATTGTTCCTCTTCTCCCTTTTTTGTTAATATAGGACCTGAATGTCTGTAAAATATTTGATCATTGTTATGTCTTCCCATGCCAATTTTGTACCTAGTGCTTTTTGCAAATTAAGCTATTCCTATGTTAAAATTCTCTCTTTCTCTCTCTCTTTCCCCACCCTCCTCCCACTCCCTCCCCCCCTCCCAATCTTCTTTTCCCTCCTACATTTGGGCTCTGATCTGCAATTTATAATGGGCAGACAGACTGGTGAGTCTGCATGTTGTAAATTGCGGGTTTGGGTCCTTAGCTTGCAAAGAATGTTATGCAGTAGAACTTCGCTAATTCTTTTTTTGCTGACTCAAAATTCAAGTCACCCTCCAAAGAAACTGAATAAATATTTGTCATTTACTCAGCAATGCTGCACATTCTGAAAACTGAACCCTAAAGTTTTCTATTGCTGAAAACTTTACCCTGATTTCTTATACTTAAGCACTTCAGCAAAATGAGTATATTCTGTGGCCAGAGGTCTTTGATGTCTGTCATGTTTGTTGGTTGTATCATTAATTCAGAAAATACAGTTTTTCAAAGAGGGTTTCCTGACAGAACTGCAAATCAGTGAGGTTCTACTGCAATGGGTGAATAAAGCCAATGCCAAAAGTGGAGAGTAGAATGCAGCTTCAAATAATAGGCTATTTTACTTGTTTACTAACTTAAAAGCTTACACTGTTTGCAAATGTAGAGCTTTATTTCTTGAGAGCAAAGACACAGATCCTGTAAAGTACTTGAGAGTCTTAATTTACAGCTCTTAGGATCTGGTTTAAAATCCACTTCCGTCAATGGCAAAAACGTCTTTAATATCTGCAATAACTTCAGCAAATACCTTAAGCAAACCCATGCTCAAGTTTTTTGATTGATTGGGGCAAATTCTCACTGCCATTAATAGGTTTCTTTTACTGGACATTACACTGCTTCAGCCAATCAGCACTGCATACAGACAGTACAGGGAGAAAGACAGGGAGGAGTGGCAGTGACAACTTACAAGGATGAAACCACCAACTTTGGCTAAGATTTTCAGAAACTTATATATAGATTTCAAAGACTTGTTCTCTTAAACCCTTCAAGTCTTCTCCATCTTTGTTTGGCCTGATTCTGAATACCTTTATATGAGAATTAATTAAATTACCAGAATCAGGACCTCTGACAATGCCTTATTTGGTTACTTCTATTTTACTCCCCTCCTATATTTCACTTACTGAGTTATGTGAGTACATATATATATATATATATATATGGATGGATGGATGGATAAATACCTAAAGACACAGATCCATAGTAAGACACAGATAGACACACATACATATATTCCATATACTAATATTTTTTGCCTCTTGAAGAGAAGGAAAGTCAGCAAGGATTCAGGAATCAAGAAGAGCATTTTGTATTTTCTGCTAATACAATTTCTTAATTCATAATTTTCAAATAAATTTCAATAGCTGCTGTTGGGGACTAATGTTGAGGAGCAGCAGCTAAAAAGAAAAACAATATGGGGGGAATTTGATTTTTTTGTTTAGTTTTTGTGTTGCAATTTGTCCACTTATAGAAAGGCTGACATTTCCAAGTAATAAGGATTGGGGATATTTTTATGAGAAATTATCAATAAATGATAATTTAGATTTGGTGCTTGTTGACTCTGTGTTTAATCAAAAATACTGTACATTTTTCCTTTTCTCCCTTCCCTCTTCCTTTCCCAGACACAGTGCTAACATAAACCTGCACCGTAAACTGTTGACCAAAGAACTGGATGACATGGGCTTGGACACTTCACAGCCTTCTCTTAGTAAGGACCTCCGCGATGAATTTTTGGTGAAGATATATGGCGCTCAGCATCAGATGGGGCTTGACATAAGGGAAGACACCTCCTCGCCTGCTGGTACTGAGGATTCCCACATGAATGGGTACGGCAGGGGCATGGCAGAAGACTATATGGTACTAGACTTGAGCACCACCTCCAGCATCCAGTCCAGCAGCAGTATCCATTCCTCAAGAGAATCTGACGCAGGAAGCGATGAGGGTATTCTCCTGGACGACGTCGATGGGGCAAGTGACAGCGGGGAATCTGCCCACAAAGCAGATGCCCCTGCCTTAGCTGTAGGTATGGGCACCGATGTCCCAGGATCCCTCATGTTCAACAGCGTTTCGGTGAGCAACGGTGGGATAATGTGTAACATTTGCCACAAAATGTACAGCAACAAGGGAACCCTCAGAGTGCACTATAAAACAGTGCACTTGCGAGAAATGCACAAGTGCAAAGTCCCTGGGTGCAACATGATGTTCTCCTCTGTCCGTAGCCGAAACCGGCACAGCCAGAACCCCAACCTGCATAAAAACATTCCTTTCACGTCAGTAGATTAGGTCACGGATGGACACAGCATAATGCCAGCTCTCAGAGAGGGCCCACTACATCTGAACTGCCATATACAGTCTCCCTTTAT
>NC_031799.1:31470651-31475183 GCF_001522545.3 Parus major | reverse complement strand
TATATATATCTGTATCTATATCTATACACACATACATAAATATACATATATATATATAGTTTTTTCTTTTTTTAGCAAAAGAAAGAAACACCAGGTGCTTTTTCCCCTTTGTCGGTTGTTGGGGTTTTTTTTTTCCTTTTTTTTTAATAGAAACAAAAACATGGGACCTTTAATTTGCGGGAAGAGATCCTTCATTAAAAAACAAACAAAAATAAGCAAACAAACAAACATAAACCAAACAGAAAACCTGCAGTTGTCCCTAGTTCTGTTAGAATGTTCTTGGTCATCTCCAAAGAGACAGTTTGCTCTTCCTGTAACTTTTGCCTGAAACAAAAAAAAAAAAAAAACCAACAAAAAACCAAAAAAACCCACAAAAAAAGAACAAAAAAACCTTAAACAAACAAAAAAGTACAAAAAAAACACACAAAAAGTCCCCCCAAAAACACAAAAAAAATGCAAACAAACAAAAAGAAAAAGAAAAAACAATCTACTTAGTTGTCTTTGTGTTTTCTAAGCATTGGGGATAACGTTCTACTAAGCATGGCTGTTACACTTGTATATATATATTGAGCCTTGACAGGCCTATGATGTAAAACAATTGTATTGATGGTGGTTTAACTCTAATTTTTTTTGCTTAATTTTTACAGTTACATTCAGCTGTTAGATAAGCAGGAAAAATAGTTTGCTGCCTAGTTTTACTCATTTATGTTAGCTTTAATGCACATTTTTAAAAGAACCACGGTCTTGTTTTAACTACCTGCTAGATATAAGTACTACAGAGGTGCTGGCATGCTTTACAGTACCTGATTTGATACAGTTTTTTTGTCTTGTACTATTACATAAATCCAGTCATGCACTTTTTCGTACACTACAAGGGGATGTGTAATAATATCCATGCTTTTTTTTTTTTTCTTAAACTATTGCCATATTTTCAGTAAGTGTCTTTAAAAAAAAATACACTTAGATAAAAGTGATCTGGTCAGTATGAGGGCATGAATGCCAAACAAAGAGTATTAGTGTTTAGTGTTAATACAAAAGTGCCAACTTTGCACACATTTTGAAAAAAAGAAAATGTAGTTATTCACCATAACCACAGTTGTAGTTTTTGGACTACACACAGAGAAATACTGGGGAGGGAAAAGGGGTAAAGTGAAATACAGAATTCTTGGTGCTTTTTTCAAGTGCCAATTATTACTAGAAACAATAGTGCATCCTTATTCCTTATAAACTACATTGCATAAAAGAAAAAAAAACCAGAATTTTGTCATGTGAACCAGTAGAATTTTTTTTTGTCAAACATGCATAATATTTGGGGATATAAATGCTGATACTACTTGTCACAGAACAAAGATGAATATAATTTTGTGTGCTTCTTATTATAGCCTGGATTTTTGTGGTGTTTAAAAAAAAAATCAAAATGAACAGGGAAATAATGTTAACTATGTTGTTCTGTAAAGTTGTCTTTTTTGCAATGGAAAGTGCTGTAGTATGATTAAGGCATGTTTTATAGAAGCAATCAAGAGAAATTAATGGCAGAAGCACTTAGTAGCTCTGAAAACATATGCTGGACTTTTTATTGGGTAACTTTCCCTTTGGATAAAATTAGAAGACAGAGAAAAAGGATGTCTAGTTGTGTTTATGTTTTGTGTTTCACTCACATGATTTGTCAGAAAATAACAAAAGTCCAAGAAATATAGTGAGCAAGAGAGCGAGCACAACCAGGAGACAGAGAAGGAGCGAGCAGTTGAGAAAGGCAGAGAGAAAGGAGGCTGCCCTCTGAATTTTTTTGTTTCCGGTGTTTACACATGTTGCTTGAGCTGGTAAACCACACTGGCAGCCTTAGTTACCACAACATACTGACTGAGGGATGGTATTTACTTAAGCTCAATCTACAGCCAAAGCCATTAGGATGTGTGTTGTAGTCTCTTTTCTTTACAAAACGAATAACAATAACAAAAGCAAAAACAAACACACAAACCCCCAAGGGATATTTCAGCATACAATAAAATATTCCTTCAGTGAGAATGTGTTCCTTTTCTGTATTTACTGACCCAGAACATTATTTTTCTTAGCAGAATCAGAAATGCTCCATTGTTTCAGCTTGTCTCTGTATTGTTTTGCTGTGCATTTTGATTATTCTTACTTTTTATGTCCACTTGAGTACTTAACTCGTATTACATTTTCTAGAGGAAACTCTTAATATAGATTTCCTCTTTTTAGTATTTTTTATGCATTTCAGTATTTTTGTTTCCAAAAGTAGGAATCAATATCTAATAAATCAGTATTTCCAGTTGTAGAAAATAAAAGAAAAATATTTCTAAATGAATTTTCACTATGTTCCTATGAGTTACAATCCTCTGATATTTTTTTTTTTTTTTTATTCTGTACACTCATGAAGCCCTGAAAACATTTGTGGATTCCACAGAAACTATAAGCAAAATTTACCTACTGATTTAACAAAAAGAAACTTTATAGCAAAAAAGTAAGCTGCTTCAATGACATTTTTCTTTCATCTTTTTTATTTTCTTCAAAATCTCAGCTACTTTGTTTTGTTAAATTGAGTGGAGAGATCTGCTTTGCTTTGTTTTACGTTGTTCAAGCTCAGTGTGTTTGTGAGAAAGGGAAATTAGAACAGTAAGGGTGCATTTTTCCAAAATACATGAACCTTTGTAGTCTTATCTGTACTGCACTCTCATCTCTCCTCCCAGGCTAATAGGAACAAGTAATATAGAAAGTCTAAAAAATAAAAGAATGAAAATTGAATTATATATATAGAAAAAAAAAAACAAACAAGCCCCACTCTTTTGTAGTATGCACGATATAAATTAATACAATTATTAATGAAAAATTCATTTGAGGTATAGAAATAATTCCTCACTGATGAATCACTGTTCAGCATTCTTATTTCACTATGTTTCTGTTAGAGGTCAAATGGGTTTGGTAAACTTGTTTGGAAATTTAAGCATCATCTGTAGATAAATTGAGCAGATTATTGACATACAAGAAAAAAAACAAACCTGTTTATTACACAAAATTGAACCGCACATTCTAAAAAGTAAAGAAAAAGGGACAAACCTCAAAAAATTATTAAAAGCTCACAAGTCCTACTTTTAGTTTCATTCAGATTTTGCTTAAGCTATGTAGAAGAGATCATCTCTGTCTTGTGGACAGAACACTACTCACTGATATTTTTAGGCAAATCTAGGCAAAGTATTTTCTTCAGCGTCAGTGATACTAATGTCAGAACCATCTTTTGTGTTTTAGAAGGGCACTTATACTTACTTTGAATTGAATGGCATTTCCCTCCTTTCAATTTAGCATGCATCTCTGTGAGAATCTGTATTTATCAGAATTGTTCTTGTGGTGGAGTTTGTATCATCCGACATGATCTAAAAATTTATTAAGGGGCTCAGCTTGGTTTTACTGAAAGTAGCATTTCTGGGTGATCTCAGCAGAGACCCAGAGTGCAGTAAGAATAATGACGAAACATTTCATCTCTTCAGCACAGAACATGGCCTGTAATGGTGTGATGACATGATAAGTATTGTGCAGTTGCTTATGTTATCACAAACCTGTGGCTATCCCTTCGGTTTCCAAACCTGTCAGTCTAAACCATTTTTCAAGAGCTAGACCAGCTTTGAGGAAGATAATCTTCCCTTTACATGGAGTTTGTTCCTTCTTTTTTAATTCCTATAGTTATTGTGGTCACTCCTGCCATATTGTTTCATTGTTTTATTCAAGGTAGTTGTATTTTTCTGTAAATATCAAAAAGCTTTGTCTGCAATTAGAAAATAACTGTACTGAACCTCCTTTAGAAACAGAACTATTTGTCTGGAGGTTGTTTAGGATTTTTCTTTTCATTGGGAGGGTTGGGGGTACGGTGTGGTGTCAGGAAAGCTTATGTTAATGGTTAATCACTAGGTATCTTTTGAAAAACTGTATGAAAATTTGGAAGTAAAACAGCACGGTCAAAGCACAAGAATGGAAACCATGAGTTTAAACACCCCTGGTAGCCCCTTCTCACTTTTTAGCCTCAGACATATAATATCACTTACCCATTTATGTTTCAGTCTGTTAGACTATCACTAATACTAATATGATCTTGCCCATAAGTGTGCTCCTGTGAGGACTAATTAGCTGGTATTAGTAAAGAGCTAATTTAACTCATAAATATTTTTGCACACCTTAAAATATTCAGTCAATTTTTCTGAGATATGTCTCAACCAGGTACATTTTGTTATGCCTGAGATTTTAACCTTGCCTTTTAATTTGTAGTGGTGACACTGTGGGGACACTGTAGTGTTGCACACAAGGTGAAAACACTCTGTCAACGAGCTACAACTCAATTTGACAAAATGTGAAAGGTATAGATTAAAAACGTTAATAGCACATGGACACTGCTCTTAAAGATCTCTCAAAGGCTTTTCATGTCTGAGCTCATAAAATTTGTATGTTTCCTAGGGATCTGTAGATACTTTACACAGAAGAAATTCTGCAACATATTTGCCATGGGTAAACTTAAGTGTATTTTC
>NC_031799.1:31462579-31470136 GCF_001522545.3 Parus major | reverse complement strand
CCTCCCTCCCTTCTACCCTTTCTGCCTCCCTCCTGTTGTGGAACAGAAAGTATACTTTGTCTGCCTGTTCCACAAGTTTATACCTTTCCGTGACCTATGGAAATATGTTTCCTATTCCATCCCAAAAAATTGAATTGTTTACGAAAAATTAGTAGAGTCAGGTTCTGCAAAGTAGCTGCCAGCAGTGGTCAGTACCTCATTTGATTTGGTCTAGTACAATTTATAGGAAGTGGGGTTCCCGGGATGCACTTGAGTTTCCCCTCAGTTTTAACCTTCTAAACCCAGTTAAGGATCTAATATAGCTAAATATATGAGGTAGGAATGTAAAAGCAACAAGACATGGAGCTGTGTAGGTATCATGAAAGTTATTTCTACATGATAATTTAAGCTCTGATGTGTTCCAGAGATAGGAACCATTTTCAAGACCAGGGATTTAGTTCCAAAAATTTCTCCTTCAATGTGTTTGATATTTTATAATCAAAATGCTTGATATGGACCCATTTTTCACATGGTGGTCACTAAGGATGTCAGCTGCTGTCAGAAAATAGGACATATTTTTAGAAATGTATTTGTACTCAAATTCTGCAGGACATTTTCATAGCAACATTGGTGTCACAGTAAATAATAAGGAAGGTGTACAGCCAAGGAGTGCACACATGCTCCTCTAAGTTTTTTTTGCCACGTACATGAACAGAACTGTTACTTCTTCTCAATCCCCAGAATGTTTTTGTCACTTTTCTCTTTGGATTAACAGAATTACTCTTTTTTATTTGAAAAGAAAAGCAAAGGTGTCTGTACTAAGGGCAAGGAGGCAGCAGGAGTTCTCTGTGGGGAAAAGGTGAGTGGCAGACACATGATGGCAGCTGGTATATTTCAGTTCCTTCTTAGTTTTGGGGTTTTTTTATGTAGTGACAGAAGAAAAAGACTTTGCTGCTATAGTAACTCAACAAAACAGTGACTGTAGTGCTACTTTGCTAGATAAGCATCAGCATATCCTGCTGTTGCCACATGATGAGTTGGGCTTTTTTCTCCCCTTCTGTAGGGACATAAAAGGAGCTCTTTTCCATACCCATTTCTACATCAGGAGCAGAGCAACATCATATGATGGACTGAACCTTTCACCCACATGTTTGCCCAAATACATGTCTGTTCCAGTCTCATGGTTTCTGTCTCTTCCTGCCAACACTGCAGCATTATCGCTGCCTTTAAAATGGCTGTAAGAGTGAAGCAGCAGCTATTTTACATTAAGTAGTATTATCTTGAGTCTGTAGTTAACCAGTCTTGTGTGGCTTGTTTTCTCTGGTCAAGTCATGATATTGAATGACAGCTTTGATTTTTTGATCAAGGTATTGATCATGTATATCCCAATACTGTTGCTGTTATGTTTGGCACTGACACTTAAATGAAAACGGTTCTGGACCACCAAAGGGTTAAAAAATGGACATGTTTTTGACAAGTCCTCTGACTTTTGCCAGTATTATTGTTCATTATGATGACACTGTGTTTTTTTAATAGCAGCTGTAGTTGTCATGAAACTATTTTCCCATTCCTCTCCTTTAAAGTGTGATGTTGTAAATTCATGTGACCTTTCCTGCAAAGAATAAATATTTCTTTTTTTATATAAGATCTCAAGACAAGGCTTGTTTTGTAACAAATAGTGGCCCATTACAAAGCAGGAAAAAAAAAACTGAGCTGAGCAGAAAGAAGCTTCAGTTCAATTTCACCTCATATCTTTCTAATAACTTACTTGTCACTTTATTACCTTCCAGTAATGTGAATGCTGCTGACAAGACTGTCACACTAACAGCAGACAACACCCTCTCTTCCTTAGCCCCAGCTCTCCTGGCTACTTATTGCACTGGCCCTGAAGGGACACAAACTAATAGTGTGCTTTCAAGTTCAGCACTTGGCCATCAAATATAAAAGGATGTGTAATTGCCTGTTTATCCCCTGTGAAGGCGAAATTGAGTATAAGAACCAGGCTTTTCCTCCCCATTCCCTAACACGCACACACACGCACGCAGAAACACACACACACACAAGCATGCACACACGTCTGCAGTGAGTGAAGGGAAGTCCCATCTGGAGCACTTTGATTTGTCTTTGGGAAGCCCAAGGCTGCCACTGTCTGCTCTATCGAGCTATCAGGTAGACAGTAACAAGATGGCTTCTTAGCAAAAGGTCAGCTGAGAAATACTGTCTGTAATGGCACTTTTGTCTGCTTATGTAGCAACTAATTGCTTTGTATTGGCATAAGCCATACTGTGCCTGCTAGAAATAGTTGTTTGAATTTGCTACATGTCTTGCTGCATAGGTTCAGTGCCAAACAGGATGTGCAGTCTGTTTTTTTAACTGGTTTAGCCCATCCCTGGGCAAATTTCAGAGCAATCTCATCCTCTTGGGTTCCTATCATGAATGTCAATTCCCTATATCCAATTCTATTGTGATAGGAGAATTTCCTGCTGAGGTCAGCATGAACTTCTATACAGTGTTAGATAAACATATCTGAGACACAATCTGCTGTCTTCATGCAAGAAGGAAATTTTTCTGATTTATAGCTTCATTTGGAAGAACACTGCTAAAAGTACAGGCTCTTGAAGTGCTTCTCAGATAGGCCATCAGAAGATAGCTTTACAGTGAAGTAACTTGAGAGCACATGCTATGTTTTAAGAAATGTTAAGTGCATGAAGGCCAGTGTACCTGGCTGCAGTCACTGCCCTTGCATATTACTGTGTGCTTCCTGACTGCTGAATAGCAGTTGAAAATTCAAGTAGGCAGAGGAGCTGCTGAAGCATGCTTTCCTTGCAGGGTCTGCAGCATTGCCATGCTGTGATCATAACGCCAGTCCTGTGTGTATGTGTGAGCACTGGGCACTGTGGGTTGAACAGTGCTGGCAGCCAGTGCAGCACCAAAAATTCACACACAGGTTTCAGACAAAGCCCAAGACCAAGAGACCTAACCACAGCCATTTTGGAGTTTCTTGTTTTTCCGTATCCTTGGATCGGTTCGTGGCATTGGTTGGCTGCAGCACCTCTTTGCTGGTTCCGGATGCTAATGCTGTCAACAGCACTGTGTGGTAATTTGACGTTTGCTGCAACAGAGGTGATGGTGCCCACCATAAATATGCTAAGGTCTTTTACCAGTCAAAAGTCACTGATCTTTTCCCTCCTTTTCCTTCCGAGTTCATCAGAAGCTACAAGGGTGAAACCAGCAGACAAATTCCTGAGGCCTGTTTGTATCAGAAGTCTAAAGGCTGAGCCCAGACTCTGCTCCCCTGTCAACTCCATGTGTACATGGCACTGACGGAGGTTGAAGCAGCCGGATGAGCTGACCTGCGATGATGAGCTTGGGCAGCCTTTCTTGCTGTACCGTTTCCAAGGCTGTTTGTGGAAACTGAGGACTTTCTGATCGAAGAAATCATTTGTGTCCTTTGTGTGTGTTTGTGAATATCTGTGTGAGTGTGAATGTGACTGACGAGGAGAAACAGACACAGTGTTAGAACAAGGAGCCTTAAAAATGAAGATTACAAATGAGCAAAATTACATCATTTCCATCACACTTACATAGGTGTATATGTATATATATATATATATATATATTTGACATGCATTTAAAAGAACAGGAAGAGTCAGGTAGCAAATGTCTAATGTGTACAGAGATTTTTCTGGTGTTCTACAGATTTTGTACATTGCTCCCTTCAAACCTTTGGAGACAAAATATTTTAGGAAAATTAAGAAAAGCATCCAAGGCAATTATATTTCTAGAGAAGAAAGCGAGTGCAAGACTAGCTAAGTGATGCATAAAGATTTTATAAGGCATCCATTGTCAAACAAAAGGTTGAGAATGATCAGAGGATAATGCACAGTTAGGATGGCAAACTCATCAATAGTTAATCACAACCTGTCCACTTCTGCCACGAAATGCAGGAGGCTATGAACAGCAGCTCTGGGGCACCAGTGGCAGTTGTGATGCCATGTGTCCATGCCTGAGTGTGGGAGCATTATGCAGTCGTCACATCCAGATCAAGATGTTTTCACATCCTCATCCCCCCACCACCTCCTGTATTGATGGGGCAGAATGCATTCCCCCCCACCCCCCAATTACATCTGTGAAATGAAATTATACCACATTGTATAATTACATGTAGTAGCCACATGAACTGTGATTCTAAGGATATTCTTCTTAGTTTATCTGATGACCTACAGAATAAAAAGGGACACCTAAGCTGTACAAAGGCAGATTTATTCATTATTTTTCAATTATACTTTTACATTTGGATTTTTTTTAAGTATTTTTTTTAACAAACACCTGTACAATCTTCAGCCATTGTCTTTAATTTTCCCATTTCCTTTACCACCCCTTCTCCTTTCATCCCAAGAGAGTATCTCATTAAAATTCTCTCAGAAAAGTAACACATCCTCCTAGTGTTCTTCATTTTGGAAAGTTTTATGCATTCCATCTGTGAAAATGGTTACTGTTTGTAAAGTGGCAAGATTAATAAAATGGCCACTGTTATGTGTGTGTGTTTCATTTAGCTATTTAAAAATACAAAATTCAGCATGCTGCTTTTTCTTGTGCAAACTTTGGTTCCTATATGAAATGGGACTCCTTTCCCAGAACATGGCTTATTTTTGATGGGCAGCATTTGTGCTCTCATTCATGCCTCCTGCCTGTTCTCCAGTTTATAGGAATGATCTGCGTTCCAGTGCAATGGATGTGCAACAGGTGTGCAAATAAGTTGATCTGAACCTGAACACAATCGAAATTTACCCTTGCTGAAATTCCACATGCTTTTACTTACCACAAATAGTTCACTGCAATCTGCTTATACCTATAAAAATAACTCATTGTAGGGATGGCTGAAGCAGTTTGAAGTTTCATTGTTAGACTGAAGGCTCTTGCTCACTGTCACTGTTGACATTTTAACAGCTTTTAACATAGAAGGTCAAACACAGTGATTTCCTATATAGCTGTCTGCTGTGTTTTAGTTCTCCTGAACTAGAAAGATGGGAACCTGACTGCGGGTTCACATGGAGATATAAACTGAGATAAACTGGATTTGAACCTTCAAGTATTTGGAAGATCTTAGGGGTCTTGGCAGTGTGTTCAGTCACAGAGGCATAAAGCCTGGAAACCCCTTTTTCAGTAGGCATGGGAGGGCTCACACAGCCTGGCTGCAACTCCCTGTGGTAACCAGCGATGCACCAGCAGCAGCACAGGGGCTGCTGTGTAGAGAATGGAGAGCTTGCTGATGGCTGGCAAAGCTGGGCTTGTTCCAGTGGACTTTGTCAAGACGTGTTCCTGGGGTACCCCAGCCAGGCACAGGAAAGAGTGGAGCCAAGGCCTGATGGACATTTTTACAAAGGTCTTTCTCTGTTGGGAATAGAGGAGGCTTTTCATTTTCACTCTTTGATCTCAATCTGAGCAAAACATGAATGCTCTGCTGTCCTGCCTGCAGAACCAAAGCATGCACTATGGAACATAGCTGTACAAGGGGATATGAAAATTTGCATCATGTTGATCTAATAATCGTGACATTAGTAGCTTCATAAATATTGTATGTAGTCTAAACAAGTTTTTTCCATTAGTAATCTGAGGGAATTAAAAGTCCAGTTTTAATTTGACATTTCTTTTCTTGTATTTTCTGTACTGTAACAGTCCTACAATATGTCTTTTGCATAAAATGCATAAGGTTTTGGGGATATAAATGGAGTTTTACTCATACTTTGTCCAAATACCTCTTGTAATTTGTATCAAAATTCTTGTACAATTTTTATATTAAAGATTTATCAGTCACTGATCTTTTCATCTCTTTGTCTTTCATTTCTTTATTTTTTACTGATTCAAGCATTGCACATTTCCATGGAAAGGCATATGGCCATGGAGAGACACTCATCTGCAAGGTCTGAGCATGGCCTCTTGTAGTTTGAAAGTTGAACACTCCATTTAAAAGTTTTGCATACTTCCCAGAAATTGAATAGGTTAAAGCTTTTTTGGAAGGGAGATAATTGTTTTTCCCCCTAGCTTATACACATTCCCTTAGAAATGTCATACTTAGTGTGGCATCCAGAAACCTACTGCCTCACAAATTTAGTCACCTGACTGCAAGAAACCTTTAAGATGGACATTTTTCACACTTTAGTATGTCTGGCAGATGAAGAAACAGAAGTAAAAGGTCTTGCCAAACTCTGCTTTGAGGTCCTGGCTCAATCCTGCTTTTGCTTTCCAAAGCAGAGATATACGAATCACCAATCTCAGTGTTTGGGTAAGAATTTCCTCATGCTTTGAAATGGTGAGGACATTGCCCAAATGAATCTCTCCACTAAACTTTATCTGTAATCTAGGACTGCAACATAAAAATTTACCACCAAAGAATTAAACTTTGAGTCCTTGGGATTGGTTTGTGCTTCATGCTGACTAGAAGAGGGTTCAGTGTGGGGAGATATTTTGAAAAAAAACCATTTTCAAGGCTGAATAGTTCATTTTGTTAAATCTTGTTTTTCTTCTTAGGGGCATCTGTGACAGCTGGGAAAATATGAGCAAGATTCTTCTGGAATAAATGCATTGGTTTAGCCTGAGCTCTTATGGTGCACTTCTTATCAATAAATGAAAAAAAGTAGTCTCATAATATGATAGATTTGTCCATTGCTCTGTGCTTACAGAGACAAAAAGGCTATGTTACAAGCATGTCCAAGACAATGTGTTGCAATAAGATTCTTATTCATTCATTCTACAAGGGAAGGCCAAAATAAAACTCAGCTTGTTAAGTGACATGAAATGCTGAGCACTGGGGTGGTGGTCCCTCAAAGCATGCAGGTATCTGCTAAAATTCAAGCATGTATGCTCCTGTTTGATGCAATGGGAATGAATACCTGCTTGCAAATGAGCCTCTCTTGAAAGCATTAGCTGGACTGCAGCTAATATTCAAGAGCCTGCTCAGTGTTTGACTAGAGTCAGTAAGACTTTTCTGGTTGTCTCACATTTCTTGATGAGCAAAATGGAGGCAAGTGGACTCACCAGGTGAATGTGGGGCTGGGGGAAGAAAGGGATGTGAAAGACAAATAATGGCTTAAAATTATTTGGAAAGCAAAATAATTCTTAGCCAGAACTCTCTAAGCACTGTGAACTGTAAGTCTAAAGAAGTTATGGGTGAGTAATACATACTCTTTGATTTTAGTATTTTCTTAAGGTGTTTTCTTTTTCAGTCCTCCCAGCACAGCCAAGAACCATTTTTCTGCAGAACATCTAGCCCTAAGAACAGGACTTCACCTTATGATCCAACTGCTTCACAACTTAAATTTAGTATAAGTGTTGAAAGTCATGAGCTATGAGGATACAAGATGTCTGCCACAGGTCCACTAAATAAAGTCTCGAGAGTGTTTATTTCATCTGCCTGTTTTTAATCAGCCTGACATAAACAGTTCAATAACAAACTGAATGCCTTTATTACTGACTTGCAGTTGTCAGCTTCATGTCTTTAAATTATATGCCACTTTCCCTTCCCTTCCCTTCCCTTCCCTTCCCTTCCCTTCCCTTCCCTTCCCTTCCCTTCCCTTC
>NC_031799.1:31440526-31461459 GCF_001522545.3 Parus major | reverse complement strand
CCTTACTTTTCCTATCTCCCCCCAACCCCCCCCCCCACCAAAATACTGCAAGAACATCCAGCTCCTTATTTCAGGAGAAAGAGGAAAGAAGGGAGAAAAAGGTTGAGCAACTTTTAGGGAAAGTCAACCTTTGTTGAGGCATGTGGTTATCCTCCCATGTTATTAAATGTCATAGATGTGTTAATGTGGTTCTGCATGGAAGCCAAGCATAATTATAATATTTTAATCTGTCATAACACATCTCTAATTGGCATGACTTTCCCGGAACCATTTTTTTTTTCTAGCGTAGGGTTTTCATTCTCAGAGAGGAGATATTACCAGGCACCCAAAAGACTGCTTTTGGTACAGCTCTGAACTTAATGCTTGGGTAAGAGCCTTTTGAAGGATACTGGGCCACTTGAAACTTGCTATCTGCTTGTTCACTTCCTGCAAGTTGACAGTGTGACAGTAGATTAAGTGCTATGAATTTAATAATGCCACTCCTGCACTGGTGTTGATATACCAACAGTGAGCAAGGGGTGCTAAGAAGAGAGGATAAAAGGTACATTAGTTTGCCTGAAGTGATACTGGGAAAAAAAAATCCTCCTTCTATTGATCTTATGTGAGGTGCAGTTATTTTTAAGTCACCTGACTCATGCTTATCCAATCCTTACCCATATTCATCAGAGACAGTATAATGAACAGATATTGATTAACTGGGGTAGCTGGAGATATTTCCCAACAGTGCTAGTTCACATTGATAGGTCTCCAATGGGAATACATGGAAGTGCAGCCCTGAACATAACTTATTGTGTTCTAGGTCCTTCAATTGATTTTATTTGAAGAAAAAATATACAGTGGCTCTCCCGTGACCTTTAGCTGAAACCTCTCTGTAAAGAACACAAAATGACAGTCAGACAAAATAAGCCTTGCTGCTTACAGTCCTGCCTGTCATGGCAGAGCCAAGGTGAGGTGCTGCATATGTGCTGTGGTTTCCATAGGATCCCAGCACACAAAATAGCCCTGCTTTCAGGTGGCAACTTCCAGTAATTAGTGAAAAAAATAAAGAAAATCCTATTACAGCCTTTATGTTGCTCTAGTGCTTCAGCTAGTTTTCCATTCTGTCAGCAGTTCTCTGCTGATCCTCCCACAACAACCAACACAGAGTCCCGCAAAATATCCTGAGAGTGTAATGCCACTGAACTGGTAATACACCCGATGGAGCACTAGTCCTGAATGCCAGCTTCTCAAGAGGTTTAAGGAATCTGAGCATTTTGCCACATGGAACTCATTGAATGCCCCAGTTGGAGGTACCTGCACTGCTTGGGATTGCTTTCTCAAGTCAGGTTCTTGAGAGCAGTGTAGATCCTACTGATGTAGGATTGGGATTCCCCATTTTCAGCTCCATTCCTAAACACTGTAGCAGTAGCTAGAGAAAATATCACCTAGCAGTATGTATCAAAAGGAATGCTACTAATAAGAAATAAAAGCCTAAAAGAAATTTATGAAGACCAAAACTGGCAAGCCCAAAATGTGTGTTTTAGAAGTCTTAGGAACCTGCCAGATGTCAGACTGATTCAAGCTTTGAAAAATTAAAGCAAATAGCAAAATCACTTTTACTGGATAAATAAAGTGAGACCAAACAACAACATGAAGATTCTTTCTGATGAAGTGCAGAGGCTTACTTGGTCAAATGTGATGTGATTCCAGTATTTATCAGATAAGTCTTTTTCATGACAGTCTGGATAGCACCAGGACTAATTTCCCAAACTCAGTTAGAGCACTGCATATAATTCAGTTGCCCATTGACAAAAAAGAAAAATTCGAAGAAAGTCTGCATGAAGAGAATAAAATAGACACTTTTATAATAGTAACTTAAGAGAACTTGTTTTCCATAGCTAAATAAATGAGAGCTGAAAGAGAGGAATGATTGTGCTGTAAAAACGTGTGACAATGGAGCAGGGTGTAAACACTAGAGAAAAGGAAGAACTATGTATGCTAACCAGAACAAATGGTTATATATAATTTTATGTCAGAAAGTGGAAACAAGTTTAAGTGCTGGAGCACAGATATTCTGGACCAGCACTTCAATATCAGCAAAAGAGGCCAAAATGAGAACTGGCTAGATGATAGAGAATCAGTTTATGAGGAGATTTAAAATATGGTTATCTGCAAAAGCAGGGGTTGGACTTCCTTTCCATCTTATTTTATCTATACCCAGTGGTTTTTAACTAAGTAACCAGACTCTTACGAGGATAAGTTCAAGGCCCTTTAGTATTCCCATCTATACCACAGTGCACACTAAATGCGTTCATCTTGCCAACTCATTTTCTCATGTCTAAAAGAAATATCTACACTTTTACCATATCTGACAGTAATTTCTGCTCCTTATCAGCCCTTTCTTGGGTCAGTAAAAGTATCCTTGCTATATGAGATCTTTTTCTCCTTGTTTCCAAGGTGGTATTTTTATTCAGCTCCCTCTCCTTCCAATCTTCACCCTTTTTAATAATACATTTTAAGATCATGGAAAGTTTTCTTGGTTAGAGCATTTGATTTAATTTGTCCAATGAAGCAAATGTGCTTTATTCCTCTGTATCAAAATTAATGCAGAATTTTTCTGTGCCATAGTTTTGTGAAATTTTAGGATTAAGATATCTAAGGCAAAGGACTTCCACAAAGACTGTGCTCCTCTAGAAGTCCTCTCTTAAGTGTTTCACAGGAGCTGTCTTGCATTGGAATATACTCTGTCATTGGGGATGAATAATATTAACAACATACCTTTTCCAATGATTTCAGAAAGGTGCTAAGCAGTATCAAATCAGATATTTGATAGCGCAGAATGTCTGATAGATCTTCCCTGACTTGAGAAAGGACAAAATTTTAGATTTGGATTTAAAAAAATATACATAAAAAAAAAATCTTCTAGCATCTCTGTTATTTTGGAAGATAAAAAACATTGCAGTTGCTGTGTAAAATTTTCCATCCTGTTCCCATGGCCTCTGGCATCTATTCACATAACTTTACACTCAATGAGCTCCATTTTGGCCTGGGTGTGTTCAATCCAGCCTGGTGAAGAAAGGCTCTAATCAGTTTGACATGCCTGGAGCTGGTAGGAAACTGTACTCTAGATCCCAGCCCTGGTCCTGTAATTAAGATCAAAATAACAATGGTCAGACCCTTGATGTGCTACAGCAGTCGATGTCCACTGATTCCAGTGAAAATGCTACATGAATGAAATGTAAACTGCAACTGGAGATTTTCATTATGGTATACATGCATTACATATTGGCTTACAAGAATTCAGGCCAGGAAGTGCACAGTGTTTCAAGTTTCTCCACAAATCCACTTAATTCTATTCTGAAAACTTGATGTTTTCCTTAAGCTGGCCACAGCACAGGAAAAGTTTTACAATAGTTGGTTTTCTTCTATTTTATTTTTTCTTTTCTTCTTGCAATCTCAAGACCCCAAAGCAGACATTTCTAAAAGACAGTAAATTGCCAAAATACAGCCGAACCTTTTGTTACGCTATTGCAAGCTCCAAGAGCTAAGCCTTACAGAAAAGTCAGAGAAAGGTGTTAAGTGACAAAGAGGATGTCAGAGAATCAATTCTATGAACATATTTGAAATGAATAAGCTATAACAAGAATTTGCATGATTAAAAAACACCGGGTCACAAAAAACAGTGTCAACAAGCACAAGAGTTAGACTCACAGACTAGATCAGTAAAAGTGTTAATTCACTGAGATCAAAGGGTCAGCTATGTCTAATAAAACAAAAATAATGCATGACTAAAGAGCTTGCAAAATACAGTCATATATCATGTTAAGGCAAGTGGAGGAATTTTTCTATACATTGCAGTCTTGTATTTTAGAATGGCTCTTTCTGTAAAACATAAAATGGGAAAACTTCTCATCTTAATTCAAAGAAACACATCACTGCTGATTTGTGAAACAGCTTTAGTCTAGCCACTAAGTAATCACAATCCCAACATAATCAGCTTCAGACCTTCTAGAAAAAACTTATTGGAGGAGAAAAAAAGATCATATTCACATGTTAAATTTTAAATCAGGAGACCTTTTAGAAAAATTACCCAACAAAAGCATAACATGAAAATTTCTAGCTACAGTATAGGGGTCATTTTAAGCTACCACAACTTTCAAAAGTAGGAGAAACTGAGAACAGGAACACCTGAAAAAGTAGACTGCTATTTCATTTCCAGCCTAGTTTCATAAGGAAATGAGTGTTACACTATCTGCATGCATCTGGTTCTGCCTGGGTGCATTTCTCCTCCCCATTAATATGAATGCACACACTTATTTCAACCAAATTTACTCAAAAGCTGTAAACTCCAAGATGGTAGGTGTGACTAGTGAGAGACAAGACAAGAAAGAATGTTATTGACCCTGGGAATGGCTGCAGGGAGGGAGGGAAACAACCTACTTTATGCTACTCTCCAATACCTGACTTTCACCTCAGAGAAAATAGACTTTGAGTTTATTCTCACAGAGCTATTTTCCTGATGGAAACCATGTCCCACATGACTTTGGCAATTAAAATTATTTTCCTGGGGTTTTTGTTTTGTTTTGTTTTTGGGGTTTTTTGTGGGTTTTGTTTGGTTGGTTGGTTGGTTTGATTGTTTTGGTTTTTGTTTTATTTTGTTTTATTTGTTTGGGGTTTTTTGGGTTTTCTTGTTTGTTTTTTGTTTTGTTTTGTTTCTGTGTTAAGGCTCAGCCCTCCTCTTCTGAGGGATGGTGTGGTGAAGCTCCTTTCTCAGCTGTAGAGAAGTCTTAGGCCATCCACAGATCCAGAAAGCCTGGGAAGTTCTGGGCACCATCAGTTCAGCACAATGGACATCTGGGGCCAGCTACATCAAAGTCATTCAAGTAGTTCCCACGTTTCTCAAGAAGGAATTGATAGCTCCTTAGGCTATCATGGCCAGCTATTTATAATGTTTTGATCCCTGCTTATCATCCTAAAGCAGAGGACAGCACACTGCACTCACACCCAAGACCCACAGCCATGTACTGGGGAAAGCAGGCAGCAGTGGAAGGACAGACACCTGCCTTTTCTACCATCACTTCCCTCCACAGCTTTTCTGGGTAGATCTAAGCCCCAAATCCAGCTCTGCTGAGCTCTGGTGGAGTAGCACATTGCCATCCACCACACCTGACCCTCAAGGTTTCCCAGCTGCCAGCTCACCTAGCCCAGCATCCTTCTGCAGCCTGTGGGAAGACAGGCAGTTTCCCAACATTGGCTGACAGCAATTGCTGCTAATGCTCCCCCAGAGGTTTTGTTGTTATTGGGTTGGGTTTCTTTTCCACTCATTATTGAGTCCATTATTGACACTGCTAGCTGTTACTGAATCTATATGGCCACAGTTTTGCACAGAGGGCAGATCCCATGAAGGAGTTTTAACCAACAACCTGAAAACCAGGAAAACACAGGTCCACCTTCCCTCATCACTGCTACATGGCATTACAGCAGCAGGAAATTTGTTCACTCTTGAATCTCTATGCAAGCCACATAGTCTCAGCAATGATTTCAAGAATCAAGGCCTGTACATGCTAAGTCATTAAAGCCAAACATATTTTAATCTATAATTGTTCAAGATTTATTTAATTTAGGGGTTTTTCATTTATAGTTCCATTGGAATTGTAATGTATTTTCAGCTTCCCATACCAAGATTTGTCAATTTTTACTGCATCTTTTAACTGTGTTCTTCCAGTCCAAGTGCCAGCAGTTTTCCAAAGCAGGTGGTGGAGGAAAAAATTGTTTTCAGCTTTTACCTGAACTACTTGAGAAAACGGCTCATTCTTTTACTGATTAATGTATGCTCCATTCATGACATTACTGAAGCTGACCCATTGAACCATGACTGCACCAACTGTTCTAGCATCTTCTTCCAAAGGAAAGTCATTTTTTTTTCAACCCTGTTTTGCTGCAGCAGCTTAGACCTCTCTGAGCCCTGCTTATGGCCCAGACATCTCTCTCTTAGCTGCTCTTTGCTGTAGCTCTGTTCCTGTTCCCCTTCTCCCAAGCTCAGCCTCAACAGGAACCTGGGCAGGAATGCAGTAGACTGACACTTTAACTTTCCTTGCAACATACCCACTTCTGGCATATATCTTCTTGACCACCTGTGGCTCACAAACCCTCATGTGTGCAGCCCCTCGTGTGCTGTCCTCCCTCTGGTTCTCAGGGACCAGCTCCCCAGCAAGCATGGCCCTGCCCTGCCCTTTCCTTTTGAAGTAGGTAGGGTGCAGGGATGTCACGATCCTGGCCCTGATCCCATCCCTACAGGCAGAAGGATGGCAGAGTCTCAGTTTAAAACCCTTGTGAGGTTTGTCAGTGTGCTTAGCGGCAGCAGGACAGCAAGGCTCAAGTTTGGTCTGCTGTGATGAGGGAACATCATGATAAGACTATCAGAACAAAAAATGCCAGTGCAAACAAAACAAGACAAAACATAAAATTAAAATCTGATGGTGGCCACCAAGGGAGCAATGTGATATTAAATGTTAGAATGCAGCCTCTGTGTGAAGGAACGACTCTGAGGGACTTACTGGCTCAGCAGCTTCACTGTGTGTATCCAGTAGTTCAGAAAGTAATGGAGTGAACATCCTTTTCTCATAACTTTTAATAAGACAGCTCATCAGCTGCGTTCACTGCATCCAGAGCAGGAAACTTGACGAGGTGCTTTGTACCAGGAAAGCACATCCAGTAAGCTCAGTGTCAGGTCCCAGTAAAGGCAGCTGTGAAGTATTATACAGATTTACCTTCTGTGTAGTTAAGAGGGCAAGCTGGGAATTCCAGGGGACAGAAAAAGCTACCCCAACTGAATAGCTGTCAAAGTGATAATCCTTTTAAGAGAGTATGTTTGCTGTGTGCTGCTTATTTATACAGAGCCTGTGTGCCTGGTGAAACTTTTCATTCCTCATGAATTCAAAGAAGTAAAGTTTCCATTAACACAAATGAGGATGTTATATACCAAGATCCTGGGGCTCTGAGAGTAGAATATTCCCATGAATCACTATAAATGGTGAAATCTTAAAAAAAGATTTTTTTTTACTTTTTTTTTACTTTAATAAACCATTTAAATTAAGGTTACGGTATTAATATTCTGCAGCAGGAGTTCCACCAAAAAAAAAAAAAAAAAAAGGAAAAGAGAGAGAAAAACCTAACCAACTTTATGTTCAGAATCTAAATTAGTTTAAAAGCCTCTTCATTTTCCTCATGCAGCAACAAAAAAAGACAATCACAAAACACACGGATCCTGGATTAATTTTTCCTACATTTCTTTTTTCGTTGGGTCTTATTTTTGATAATCAGCATTACTGGAAACTTGGAGGTGAATTCTGCAACTGAGAAACTACTTCAATATTGATGTGCACTTGACACTGACTCCTGGGGATGAAGAACTTGTCTTGTCTGTGCTCATTGCTGTAGGCCTCCATTTTTACTGAAACCCACAGTTACTATTTTAATATTAAAAAACCCAGAACAATGTGCCCCCTGTGATGAAATCAGTAGAGAGTATGTACATCTCTGTATGTGCCTCAAAGGGATAAAATGAGACAAAATATGGCGGGGTGGCTGCTCACTGCTAGTGAGAGTATTGAGTGGAGTGGTAACTCTGAGAGTTTAAAGTGTACCACTGCCCGGGAGGACACCAGATTTCTCACACCAGACTGAGGCGTGTAAGTAAAACAGACTCGTCGGTGGGCTCAAGACTTTGAGAAGAGCCTTAAGCACATTTTCTGTTCCTGTCCTCATGTCGAGTCTGCAAAGGCCTCTGTGACATTGGTCCTTTAACATCCTCTGATTATGTATTTAATTTGAACAGGTGCTTAACCTGTTTCAAGATTTTTTTGATTTTTTTTTTAATGAGAATTTCCTAGCTATTTCATTCTAACAAAGTGGGATGTGAGCAGTGAACATGTCCATTTACCCATTCACAAACAAGCTATTTGCCTCCAAAATGCAATTACTTTATTTTACCTGTTAGGAAATAACACTGCCAAAGTATCTCTGATGTAGGCGGGAGGTTGCCTCCAAAAAAATGGCTGAGGCATGGGCCTATTAACCTGACCATGCTGCACTAATGATTTCACTAATGCTTTACCTTCACATGATTGAACAGGGTTTCCCTCAGATGACTGGACAAATGAGAACAGATGATCAGCAGAGTTCATAAAAGTGAAATATCTTACGGCTGCACCCCTGTTGGTCTCGTGTTATGGGTGAATCTGCATGCAGAGGGGTGAGCGGGAAGAGAAAGGGAGTTGATTGTAAAACAGCTCCATAATTACCACATAGATGAAGCTATGCATCAGTGAGAAACTTGTTTTAAGATATGTACATTGCCATAGGCATGACTGCCAAAGTCTGTTTTCACTTACGCTGATAGAAACCTGGAAAAATCCTATTTTCAGTTAAGTGACTGCAATTTGTACAAGTAAAAGTGAGAGCTGCCTCTGTCCCTTCAGAAAAAAAGAAAAAAAAAAAAAAAAAAGATAGTGAGAAAACCAAATGCAACACAGTCAGACAAAGGGCATGAATCCCTGTATACAAGTCCTTAAACTAATCTTATTTCCTAGGAAGACAGCTTCCCTTCCACATTGCAAAATACCCTAGAGAGACTCTTTTAGCGTCTAAGGAAAATGTGAGCAGTGTTTTCAGAATCAGTCTTTATTATTTTTTTGAATATTCATCTGAATTATTATTTCACTATTACCAGCTTAAGTGGCAGTGCTAACAAAACAAGAAACAATAAATCTTTGTCAAGTGTTCTTGGTGTGGGGTGAATAACCAGTGCTGATGCTGATTCCTTAAGAAAACTCATTTCTTGTAACATAAGCTCTGCTGAAGATGGTCATGTCAACTGATTAGACTTTTTACTTGGCCATATTGATTCTGTTCTACACCAATGCAGCCCATAATGCTGGCTAATGTTATTGACGAGCCATCAGTCCTGCAGAGACGTGTGGGGCATGCAGCTTTCTCTGAACCACAAAAACCTATCCGTGAACAATGATGGAGAGGAAGAGGAAGATGCAAGCAAAGCACTCAGGCTGACTTCATTCAGCCTGTAATACATTAATGAAAGACATACACTCTGTTGGAAGAGACAGATGTGGCTCTCCAGAAGCCATTTATTTATAAAATAATTATGAATGCATGGTCAAGTCATGGATTTTCATTACAGTGTACATGTCTAACACTCCTTCTTTGTTCACGTTGTGCTCTAAATGAAATATAAAAGGGAGAGTGATAGCAGCAGAGGCCTAAGAGAGTTTACTCTCTCTTCCCCTTTACTACCTTTTTTTAAACATCAAGAATAGGTGATACCTGGCTGTGTTGAAGTAATAGTAATGAAAAGCTGTTTCTGGAAGGCACACTTCAGTTGCAACCAGAGGCCTCTGCAGAAGTGCAGTAGAAGGCAGCATCCCACCTCCCTAAATGCTGGAACTTGTTTGAACAATGCAAGATCATTGATACCAGCTGCTGCATGGAGAGGAGTGAGTTTGATCTTGAAGACTGCTGAGCACAAGGCCTAACCACTTAAATCTCCATTTCATTTCCTTTTTGTTTCCTTTTCTATTCTTCCTTTCATGCTCTGCCTTTTTGAAAGCCCAGGGTAGGGGCTTTGAAAGTTAGTCTGCCTTTTTCTGTCTCAAAATGAGAAAAGCAGAATAGAGTTATGACCTAGTCATTCAATGAGTTCTGTTTCTTGAAGAGGAGGAAGACTGTGAAACTGGTAAAGAAGTCAATTATTGTACCACACCATTCAATTTCTGGCATAATAGTTCCATTGTAAGCTGTACTATAGCAATAGGGAGATAGGTAAACATTAAGAACTTAGTGGCTAAGAGTTTGCTTTGTGTGCTTTTCTAGGGAGAAGCCATAGGATCAGACCAGAGAAAACATATGAGAAGAGGGTTTTCTGCTCAAAAATTTTGGTGTAAATTCAAGTCTGGCCCTGCATTTTTACAGTCTTCCATTTGCTTTTCACTGTATCTATACTGTACAGGTTTTTTAAAATGACCCATTTTCTTTCTTTAGGCTGTTTGGATTTTAAAACACAAATATGACTGAGTTTACATCATGTCTATGGGAAACCATGCCACTTAGCATGCTCCTGTAAGTTTGTGAAACAGCATGTCAAATACCCTGATAGCCCTTCCAGTGTTTGTCAATTATTAGCACCACTGATTCCAGGACAGGAAGCTGTATGTTTTCAAGATAAGAAAGTACGATGTAAGAGTATAGATACCAATATTATTGCTGGCAATCTACCGAGCAAGTGACAGAACAGTTCAGGCACAGTGTGATGACCTGCTGCACATGTCATACATGTGTCAAAGGTAATGCCTGCTACAGAAAATTAACAATAGGAGCAGACAAAGCAGAGGAGCTGAAGTAACTGACTAAAAAATAATAGAAAAAAAAGCTGGCAATTATTCTTGTGTGAAAAGACAAAAACTACATTGGCTGTGAGGTTACATCAGAAACATGATACTACACTCTTAATGAAAGTTTTGCGTACAATTTAAATGAGAGACAAGGCTGGGAAGGTGGGTCAGTAATATTAAAACACTTAGAGCAATTTTTTAAATTTTTTTTTTGTTGTTTTGCAAAGTTCAGAAAATGGATGAATTTTGCAGAGCGCAGCTGCAGTGATCTATATATATTATTACAAACAAGATAATAGTGTTCATAAGCAGAGATGAAAGTGAACAGGAGCTGGCAAAATAAATGTTAGCTGAAACTGAATCCCACTAACCTCCTGTGGAACATTTGTGATATTAACCCCCTGCACACCCGCAGCAGAACATTCACAGGGGGAGGCTGAGCACAAAGCTTGGTGATGTTTAATTTTAATTTAACACAGCTTATCCAAGAGAGACCATACTGCTCTGTGGCACGGCTGAAAGGCTGTTGAAGAGAATGTGAGTGTATCTGTGTGGGTGCATGCTTGTGCAGTTGCAGCCAAAACTAGGTGTCAAAGCAAAGTGATCTGGTTTTAGGCTTATGATAAAACAAGTGGTTACACTTTGGGTCATATAATGTTGGTGTAAATCCATAGAAAACTTGTTTCATAGCACTGGGTATGTTCTGTACCCAGAGATCAGAATTTGTGTATTTCTCAGGCTTTTATAAGGCCTTTTCTTTTTATCTGTTACTGTGGTCTTCCTTTTGAACATTATATTTCCCAGGACATTAAAAATTTGTTTTAAGCAATTTTTTCAATAATAATAATAATAATAAAAACCCATAATGACAAAAAAAAAACCCAAAACCCTTCAAACCAAACAACAACAATAAAAAAAAACCACCAAAAACACAAAAAAAACAAAAAACCAACCAAACAAATAAAATTAAAGAAAAAAATCTCAATCCCCAATCAAATGTAACTATATTCAGCATTTTGTATCATTTCCATTTGACTGGCTGAAAGTTGTAGCTCCATATACAGTGGCAGATGGAACTGACCTCAGTATGCTGTCCTCTTCTAAAACACTAACAGTAGCCTGAATCAACACATTCAATAATCATCTTGGGTTCCCCACTGACATGAGCTACATCTTGACCCTACTGAAACTATCGGAAATGCACTGGCACCAGAAATTCTCTGTATAACTGTCAAATATTCTGACTGAAGCATATTCCCTATTAATTTAACCAATCCTAGGCATCACTGAAGCCTAATTTCTTGTGAATCTCTGAGGTAATTAAATTACTCTCTTTTGACCCTCATGAGTATTTCTTCTGCAAGCTCAGGAGATTAAAATGTAGCCTATTCTTATGCAAACGTAAGTAAATCCAGCACACAGAGTTTTTAATTTCTTCAGCTGCCCTTTACAGTTCCCCTTTGTGACAAACTGGTGGTTTTTTGACATGAGAGAGCTTAGCAATAAAGTGTAAGTAGACACCATTTGCAGAAAATTGTCTTACATGCAGAGTTTGAATTAGTTTTCTTTCTTCAAGCATACATTTGTGCTTTCAGAAAGCATGAAAAATTGCAGCCTATTTCATAACTGACTATCAGCACCATATATATAGTGTGAAGTCTACAATTTCTTCAGCTGTAGATGCGAAAACCCAATTTACTAATTTGATCCTTGCAGGTGGTGTTGTACACATGGGTTCCCATTTGTAATTTCACTGAAGTCTGTAGTATTTCTCACTTCCTTCACTGTCATACCTGTACTTCAGAAGAAGAGGGTATTTCTATCTCTGTATGTGCTAGAATGTGAACTAAAACTTTACATTTATAGTAAATAGTCTATTCCTGAGAGTTTTCTTCTGTCACTCTTCTGCTTTCACCCATGGGCTTGGTGCATCACAAACTTAGATCCATCATCACTCTGGCAGTTACAGTCAACATAAATTTTCTGCCTGCACTTAAAATTAATAACCTGTCAAGCATTTTTTCTTTTAATTTTTGCTCTAACTTCTCTTGCAGGTTCCCCTGGGACTGAAGAGACCTCCAACCTTCTTCCCTTGTTGCATGATTTGGGGAAATTGACGATCACCAGCATTAGCCCAAGTAAAATTTTTGATGGTGGAAGAAAAGAAGCCATCCTAAGAGTAGTATTTTCTCTGGACTGGTGACTCAGAGACTTCTCATTATTTGTGTAAAACTCATGTAATGCAAATCTGTTGATAGTTCTCTTTCAGTAGTCATCCACTTCTGTCTGAGCTCTTCTTAGCCCCGTATGTACCCTGTGAATAATCCTCAGAGCAGTATATGGCAGCTCAGGAATTCCCCAGAGGTCTTATGCCAGCATGTTGTATGGTATTACTTGGCTTACTATTCAGGTACCTTTCACCCTCTGCCCTATAGCAGTGAGACTGCAACAGTGGAGTCCTCTGCTGATGCTACTCAGAAGAACATCTTTAGTGAACTCTTTTTGGAGGCAGGGGGGGAATAGCACAAAAGAAGTCACAGTAATCAGATATTCTCATTACATTGTAAGGGTATAGAGAGTTCAATTCCTAGCATGTGGCAATATAGGAAGAACTCCTGGGCACTCCCTACAGAACCTAAATCAAGGGCATTTTAATTTGCAGTCCCTGTTTCCTTTCCCACAATGAGACACAGGACAATAAGAGGGAACATATTTCTCTTGCAAGTTAACTCAACATGCAATATGCAGAAGATTAGTCAAGCTTACTCAGTGCTAGCAATCCACAGTTTATTGATCTCACCCTATCACTGCTTACATTTTTTATTCTTTAATTTTCTTTCCTTATTTGCTCATTAGTTCAAGAGATGGAGGGAAGGGGGAGGGAGTGTTGGAAGATCTAATCATTTTTAGGTTGCATTAGAAAAAGAAAAATCAAACAGAGGCATTGTCAAATAGCAATCCCTGAGTAAGTGCTAACTGTCCAAACTTGTTCTAGATTATTTGTCCCAGCCCACATAGCACAGCAGCGTCTGGCCAGCCTTGCAGCCCTCTGCAGAGGTTACATTTCTAGCCTACATGGCTCTTGCTGTGAAGGGATCATCCCTGCATCTTACAGAGGCATAGCCAAGTTACTAGAGGTACTTGAGAAGCAATCCCCACTGAGTGACTAAGAAATGGATCCTTCTTTCCTCTTTTCAAGACAAATGTCATTACCTCTTTTTTCAATTTACAGTATCTGTTTGCAGTACACAGCAAGAGCTTCTGGGGAACTACCGATGTGTAACTGTTCAGATTAGCGGTTAACAATAAAAAGAAGATACTTTTCCCTCACGCTATTAAAAACAGCTAACAAGGGGTGGGGACTGTGAAAATTAAAGAAGGCTTGTCAGGGGGAGAGGGAAAGCAACAATTTCTTTTTCACAGATATGTTTAATTCCTCTTTTTTACCCTCTTTCAAACCTCCTCACCTTCTCATTACTGGTTACTCCATTATTTTTCAGAGTTTGCAAAGCTTGGCTGAGGGTAGTGCTGGGAAATTTGCACAGAATGAACATCTGATTTCCAACATAATAAGTAAATGAACACAAATTTAACTTCATGGCATTCAATATTAACTATTTTCTAATGCTGAAATAATGGCCTCCAGCCATCTCTGAAGTGTGCGGAGAATAGTTAGTCAGCAGCTAAGCACAGCTTTCTTTAACCACTATGATATCAAAGGGAAAGTGGGCAAAGATTGGGAATTTTAATGTACAAATGGCATTCCTAAAGTTTGCAGTTCAAAGCTAAGTAAATAATGAATAGCTTGAATGCAAATTACCCCTAATTAACTTTCCTAAGTCTGTTTTTAATAAGGATAGATATGAAAGAATCACTAAGACTATAATATATTACATGTACCACAAACATTGAAGCAGTGATTTTTTTTTCAGAGGGTGGTAAGTGGATGGAATGAGAGTTTTTCAGAATCCGGGATAGCAGTGTATAAGTAGTTGGAGAAACAAAAACTAGTGCCTACTGTGTTCCAGAAGCAGATGTGTCCATGATAGCAGCACATGCAACATCTTACTTAGACAGATACCACCCAAATAAAATAGAGGGAGAGTGAGGGGAGAAGCATGGGGAGGGAGTGAGAGGAAAGAGGGTGCTGAACTCAGGAAGAGGCGCTGCACCTCACTTGGAAAAGACAGCAGAGCCCACACAGGAGGATTAGGGGAAAGCTCAGTAGATTCCAGCACAATCTATAGGCCTGCCTTTTGTACCTCCAACAACTTCAGTGAATGTTGGGTGTGCAAGGAATGTGAGATAAGGCCCTGAAGGCACAACTCATTACAAACAAAATAATTTAAGGGAGAACACCCACAGAGTGGGAGTAGTCCAGCACCTGGCATGCCTCACAGAAAGGTGGGTTTTCAGAAGTTTTCTGAAGCAGGGGAAGGGTGTATTTCCAAACATATTAAAAGGACAGCATGAAAGAGAATAGCTTGAATCTAAGTAGATTATATCTATGCTAGAAATAAAATTAATGTTGTATCTCTACAGACTATTTACTGAGAAATGGGCAGTAAGCCCCTGCATTTTTAGGGACTGGTGCACACATTAGGTTTCAGCTATTCTTGCTGATTTTAATGAAAGCATAAATATACTGGCATAGGAAAATAGTCCAGACAAGAAGTACTTTGGAGCAGCTAGTCAGGCATTTGTCTGCACTCTGGAGCCCCAGGAGCACAGATGGTTCTGAGTGTTACACAAGTCTGATCTCTCTGTTCTTTATTCAGGAATTACCACTTGAACTCTGAGCACGAGGCAAGTATGTTTGTAGAGAATTGTGATTATGTACAGCTCTGCATGAGTGCTAGCTATGAATCTGACGATTACTATTGTATTTATGGTGTGCACTAATGACAGATATAATCCATTAAAATATATGTTTCAGAATGAAATTGCAAATCAAAAATAGACACACAATATGGTTGTATAAATCTTGGAGAAAAAGATCTGTTTATGAAATTTACTGACTTTTGAGTGCTTGGTTTCAATACCTTTTTGTAGCAATAAGAATAGTAATAATGATATTCCTACAGGAACCTTGTTACGGTTTCTTGGTTTAAAACAGAGAAGAATATTTCTCATCACATCTAGCTGGTATTTGCTATGCGTCACGTAATCCAGGAGCCCTATCTTCAATTACAACACCAAATTCTGGGTTCAGGCCTGCCTGTTGAACACAACCCATGTTGTTCTTACATACTTGAATTCTTTTCAAACCCACTTTTCCAAAGGGATGCAAACATATAATTCCCTTTATTGTAAATTCTGCAGAATCTCCCTGTATTTTGACAACATTGTTTGCTCTTCAGATGTATATCACATTGCAGATAGAGCACTTGGTTTTCCATGTTCTATTTATTGGGCTCCTAATATTGATATTATTCCTTCTTTTTCTTTTCTTTAGTAAGGCAGAACTTTCTTTGCTTTTTTGCATTTATCTGCTGTATGACCACAATCTGTAATCATTTGTTTTGTTCTCCAAAATGAAAACAAGGCCCTCAAATGCAAACCAAACCAGCCAGGTTTGATGGCTGTGTGGTAATAGTCTCATATGTGAGTGGTCATGCCAAGAGCCTGGACTCCACATTTTCTCTGTCTGTTATACAGGGCAAAAAGAGACAATTAAAGTACTTTGGACTGGGAAAGATAATACTTCATTTTTGCTCTACAATGACCTCTCCAAGTGATAAAGAAAGGTCCCACATTTACTTACGTTCAGCCAGCAAAGAACTTTTTCATGTATTGGAAAACACATCCAAAGGAATCTTAAAAATATGAGCACAGATGTATTGGAGGACCCCTTCCCATCCTTAAGGACAAAAGTCAAACTAAAGGCCCCAGAGAGTCCAGAAGAAGCATTAAAAAAAAAAAAAAAAATGGAAAGAAAACCAACAGAAACGAAATAAAACCAATAGCTTTGAAAAACGACTTCAGAGAGATTTGCTCAGAGAGAAGAGAACATCTGGATTAGGGTGAAAAGAGAAGTGGTGTCATCTGGGCAAAAAATAAAACCATTCTCCTCAAATGTGTCCTTAAAAAAAGGAGAAAAAAAATGAAACAAAACAAAAAAACCCCAAAACTAATCATGCAGGAAGGGAAAGCAAGTTCAGGGAAAGCCAAAATCTTGTAATGTTTTAGGAGGGCTTATTAGAGTGAAAATTAAGTGTCATGCAGAGCTTTGCTTCAGTCCTGATGTCTTTTATTCAAAGATCCAGCACCCTGTAAACCTACTTTAACAACTCCCTTCAGATGAAATATAAAAATTAAAGACATTTACAACACAGCTTAGTAGCAGATGTAGTCTTACTGCAGGGGTTTAGATCAAATGGTGATGTAACCCCACCAAAAGGGGTTATAACTCTAGTGAAAACTTCTCACCAGAAAAAGAACTTGGATATCTGACAAAATATGGGCTTCTATTTTTTGCTTTGAATCCCATTTCCCATTGTCAAATGGGCTTGACTTTTTATTTACCTCTAGAAGATGGAAAAAAAAATATGCAATTTTGTTCCTGGACAGATTCCCTGTTTCATAATCTTTCTCCAGCTCTGTATTAGGGTGTAGCATAAACAGCAGGGCCTCTGCTGGGTCACAGTGGAGGTAGGCAGGAGTTTACAGGGAGCTTGTAGTGAGACAAACTTTAGGCAGGTTTGTCTTAGGCTGTGTTCAGACAAGATAGCCTTAAGTGGTCAGAAAAATTAGCAAGTCAGTACAGTTCCTGTGTATTTTTCTTATTTTCCTCATAGTGAAGTTCTTTCAGTAAAATCTGTAGAAAAAGCAACACAAAATAAAGGACAGAAAGTAAAAGGTAATCTTTGTGCTCCCTACAACTACCTGAAAGGAGGCTGTTGCAAGGTGGGGATTGATCTCACAAGTAACAAGGTAGGTTACTTGTGTACTCCTCACTTGTAGGAGATGAGGAAAAGGTCTCAGCTTGTGCCACAGGACTTTTAGAGTAGGTATCAGGAAAAAATTCTTCACAAAAAGGGCTGCCAAACAGTGGCAGAGGCTGCCCAGCAAAGTGGTTGAATCACCATCCCCAAAGGTATTTAAAAGACCCACAGGTGTGAAACTTAGGGATATGGTTTAGTGGTGGACTTGGCAGTGCTAGGTCAATGGCTGGACTCAATTATCTTACAGGCCTTTCAAACCTCAACATTACTATAATTATACTATCATTCTGTATTTACCTCTGTTAAGTCAGGTAATTCGAAGTTCTGCTCTCTGACATGGTACTTAGTTGTAATGGCTCATGACACTCTTATTTTCAAACTAGTGTGCTTAGTGCTGTCTCTATACAGTGTCTGGTGCCCCAAGTCTGCATATGTCAAATTTCCTTTTTGGGTGATACTGTTATATACAAATGATTTCTCAAAGCAAGATGGCAACTGATACAGGACAGAGAGGATCATAGAGGGCAGTCACTCCATTCTGATTGTTGAGATGTGTAGATAGTGAAACTGGGCTTTCTGGCTGTGACATTCCATCCTATGGTGTAGTTGAAATTCTGGCTGACAGGTATCTGTTTATGCAGCAAAACACAGTGGTAGGCTTTCTGCTAAGTGGATTTGTTTTTAAGTTCTAAGTCCCACACAGGTTAAAAGCATGAGGAGTGGACATACTGTTCTAGAGACAAGTATTTTAAGTATCTCACACAAGTATCTCTATACAAAATCCTAGTGTTGGTCTAGATATATTCTTTTGCGAAATGCAAAGCCTGTGAAAAAATTAATTTCTCAAAATTGATGTCATAAATAGCTCTCCAAGACGATGACATTAAACACTATCAGGGAGAATAGTGTTGAAAACTCTAGGTCTGGTGTGATTTTTCTCTTTGTTTGTGATAAAATAACCCGTTTCTTTTTCATACTTAATTAATACATCCCTAGAATACATACATCAATTATAAAATATTAAGCTGTCATATTTCTCCTACTGTTTATTTCCATTTTGCTTGGAAAGTGCATATGTGGACACCCTCATAAGAACTTTGTGTGTATGTGTGTTCATTTATCAAGGGGTGTCAGTTAAGGAAATGAGATATTTGGCTTGTTTGGCAGGTAGCTGTCCCAGGGCTGAGCTAGAATCCACTAACAGGACACAGCACAAAAGCTCCACTGCAAGAATAAGATGGGAGGCTCACTCGTGCACCCAGGCCAAGCTATGCTTTCTGCAGCTGGCAAGAGGAGGAAAGAAAAGTACCTCTGCCATATTTGTAGTTCTCACACCCCAGCAGCTGGTTGGGAGCCAGTTCAGCCCACAACACAATTAAGGAAAACCTTGGGGCTGTTTTAACAAACAATAGCCCCAAGGATTATGCCACAATTCACACCCCTTTCCTCCCTGCCTCCTGGCCATATCCCTGAGATGTCCCCTATGCCAAGAGCTGGGAAAATTCTCTAGAGAAATTCTCAGCTGGCTTGTTGAGCTAGTTTTATGGCACCTTTGCTATCCTGAGACCTAGACCACTGTTGGTAATTTTCATATTGAAAATACGCTATTTTGCCATTCAAATTGCTCAGCAAAGTTTAAAGAAGATGACAGTTTGTACAGGAGTGATGGGAGCAGAAGAGTGAAAATGTGTTTAGTTCCTATATGACTACAATCTATGTAGCTTGACATATGGCTATTTGTCTGACAGAGATAAATATAATTTGGCCTATTGTTGTGCAATTGTTGTACCTGATAGGGATATATGTTAAGTCTAACAGGCTACCAAGTCCTTTTAAGTATCCATATCCTTACTATTCCTTCCCAAGAAGGTAAGGATAGCTGCAGAGAAAGACACCCTGCAAGACAAAGTCCTGCAGTTCTTGTGGATGGAGCCATCCATTCAGCCTCCCCTTACCCGGGAGACGTTTCACAATGTTCTGACTTACGTCTGGTCAAAGTCCTTCTTCTACGACCTGATTGAGTCTGTGTCCCAAGAAATTCTAATCCTCTAACTCAAACAGTGAAAGCACGGATTTTCCAATAAGCCCCACTAATGATAAGTCCAGGTATGAAGGTTTATGTTATCGGGCGTGGGACCAGAGAAAATAAAAAAGCAACCCAGGAACATAGGACTTTTTCTTAATCTTTAATTTAGGATCATGCTCAAGCATGTGGTTTCAGGTTGATTTAGGCTGCATCTTTCCACCTGTTTTAGTCCAGCATTTAACAAAACCAGACTTTAGCAGCAGTAATAGAGTTATGAGCCTTAGCCAAACCCAGAGAAGCAGCAGCTCTGCTGAACACATGCCCAAAAATAAGAGTGACCATAATCATCTTGTTCCAGAGATGAAAATTCTTCCTTGCTGAAGAGGAAAAAGTGTGCAAGGGAGAGTTTCCATGGGTCTATATGGTTTTTGTTCCCTAACTAGAATGTACCACATGAGAGAGGAAGGTTTTACCTGTTGTTCTTCATAGATCTTAACTAATACCTCATGGACTTGCTCTCACTTAGTGGCAGAAGAATAGATGCTGAAGACCCAAATACAGGCGGGAGAGCAGAATTTATTTGCAGGTTCTACCTCTGTCTCCTGTCAAAACTACCATGCCATATGTCTTGAGTTTCCACACCCATGTAGGGATGATAATCTCTACACCTCACAGAGTTTAGCCTCTGATGTGAAAGTTGTCATAGTCTTAAGCGAAAGACTCAGAAACACAAAAGACAATGGATTTCTGTTCCAGATTTCAAAAACAAGAAGGTCTGTGGGCAACTTCTACACATCACTGCGAGGGCCCTGCACAGTTCTGTTACATGGTAGCTATATCGCAAAAGACAGAAGGAGTTCATAGTAATTTAAATGCTCTGCTTTATCTCTCAGCTTGCTCACATGAGCAGCCTGGCTGTTTTCTGTAGATCTTTTAGGAGGTAAATGTACTCAAAAATCAAGGATGAATGAAGAAAGGGGTTTTATGTGTTTGTGTATTACACCATGGCAAGCACAGCATTCTTCTCCCCTATTCCAAACAACCCTGGATTTAAGATTATGCACCAGTAGTAAGTGCTGTGTTCTCATTCTTGTATTTAGACAAATGAGTTTGTCGATGAAGCATACCTCCCTCACCCCATCGGTTTCAATAAGCTATGCTGTGCATGGGTCTCTGGGGGCCATCACAGGAGCATGCTTTACTCAGTATCCCAAGAGGCAGCAGCTGCAGTTCCTCTGTAATTGTAAAAATGGCAGCATTCAACTAACAACCGTGCCGAGAACAGAAAATGCATATCACCTTCCAAGCCCTATAAGATGCAAAGACTCTGGGAGGCACAGATCAAGCCTTTGAAAAATTAATTTGGTTATCTGCCTGCTGGTGGGATCAGCTTTTCAGCCCCTGGAAAAAGTTTTTAAAAAGTAGCCAAAACAATTAACTGTAAATCTAGTCATTCCTGGCCCCAAGGCAAAATGCCTTTTCTTCTATTTCTTACCCAGATTTTAATTGTTACCAAAAAAGATAAAATAGTAATAAGAAAAAAGAAAAAAGAAAAAAGAAAAAAGAAAAAAGAAAAAA
>NC_031799.1:31425599-31440405 GCF_001522545.3 Parus major | reverse complement strand
AAGAAAAGAAAAGAAAAGAAAAGAAAAGAAAAGAAAAGAAAAGAAAAGAAAAGAAAAGAAAAGAAAAGAAAAGAAAAGAAAAGAAAAGATAAAAGAAAATGGGTATTTGGAGACCTGTAAATAAAATGGCATTAACTGCAGAAACCTGGGCCTTTGAGCCCACCTGAACACTTACAGTCTGTGGAGGAGCATACAGGCAGAACGTTCCTTGCAATGTAGCCAATTTTGTCCTCAGAGTTCTTTGCTAAATGCTTTGATATAACATAAAGCTTAAAAAAACAAAAATAAAGAAATAAATAAAACCAAATAAAAACTTGGAGAAAATTTCAAGATAAGAACTGTTGCTTGTTTTCCTTTAATTTTAATGGAGATTTTCACAGCACCCAAAGCTGAAATATGGAATGTATATCCTTTTGGACAGGAAAGGATACACAGAGGTCAGAATAGGTACCTGATGACATGAAAATTGAATAGTGGGTTTTGACCTGCCTATACAGACACATTCATCTGTAATATACATACACTCTAACTGAAGCAATATTTGCAGGCTTTTTCTTCTAAATGCTCCAGAACATCCAGGTCATTTCAAAATATCAGACACTTGAGACTGAATTTTTCTTGCTTTCTCGCTACCAGGAATTTAAGTATTACATTGAACAAGGGGTGTCAATGTATTTCGTGTCAAGTGCAAAAACTTAAGAGACGTTCTTACCTAGTATTTCAGCAGTGTTTTTCATTGCAGATCTGTAGTCTTCAAAGCAGTAGCCAAAGTTTGAACTCTGTATAAGAGCTGACATTGTCACTCTAAACCATTTAATTTTCCAGACTTATTTTTCATAATTTTATTCATTAAAACAGAAATGAGCAGTTAATACATTTACTCTCTGAGCAGAGAATATGTATTTTACTGACTGGGCATTAAGGTGTACTAGACAGATGTCGCTGCATATCTCATAATGGAAAAGATAGATTTCATCGCATCATAAAGTCTTAAAATATTCTGAGTTATAATGAACCATCAGCTCCTGGCCCTTCACAGGACAACTACAACAATCACACCATGTGCCTGAGAGCACCATCCAAACTCTTCTTGAACTCTCTCAGGCTGAGGCTGTGACCATTTCATGAGAAGGTGTTCCAGTGCCCAACCATCCTCTTGGTGAAGAAGATTTTCATAATATCCAACATAAACCTGCCCTGACACAGCTTCATGTTGTTCCTTCAGGTTCTATTACTGGTCACTGAGATCAGTGTATGCCCCTCCATTTCAATTGTGAGGAAGCCATAACTGCATGAGGTCTCCCCTCAGTCTCCACTTCTCAAGGATAAGCAGACCAAGTGATGTCAGCTGCTCGTCATACAGCTTCCCTCCTTTGGATACTCTCTGATGGTTTAATGTCTATTTTACATTATGGCACCCAGAAGTGCCCCCAGCACTGGAGGTGGGGCTGCCCCAGCTCAGAGCAGAACAGGACAATCCCCTCCCTTGCCCCGCTGGTGATGCTGTGCCTGATGTCCCCCCAGGACAGGGTTGTCCCTCCTGACTGACAGGGCACTGCTGGCTCATGTTCAGCTTTCCACTGACCAGGACCATTTCTGTGGTGCTGGTCTCCAGCCTCTCAATCCCCAGTTTGTCTGTACATCCAGGATTGCCCTGCAGGTTCCAGGCTCTTTTTAAATTTCATACAGTTGGTATCTGCATTTCAGCCTCTGTCATGACGAGATAGGAGGGAGGAAAGCAAGGGAAAAAAATATGTAGAGAGGAATGAAAGGGAAAACAGCCCTATTCCCCCAGATCAGATACCAATGTGTTAATGTATTCTCTCTGAACATACGATACCAAATGGAGGTGCATGAATCTCAATCCTGAAAACTCAGTGGATAGAAAGAAACTGACTGCTTAAGACTGCAGCAACTTCAGTGCATCTCTAGACACAGCCTGGAGCAATAAAGTATGAAATAATTTTTATTTATTTATTTATTTCAAGATTAGATACCTATTTTACTATTTAGCACATTATTTTTAGAATCTGGAGATTCTGACTTACACATTTATTTGCCTAGTAGACTTTAAAAGGCAGATAAATAAGCCACAGGTACAAGAAGAAAAGTTGCATCCACTCAAGAAAATGAATACGCCTCAAAGAGCTGTAAAAAGGGCACAAAGAATGAGGCATTTACTCTGGGAACACTTTCAAGTGGAGCACAAAATGGAAACGTATATTGGATAGACCATAGTTGCTGTTTTTGCCCCGCAGGAGGAGTAGCTCTTCACTGGGGATAAGAGTAGGGAAATGTTATAAGATGCAGCCACAAAGTTGGGTTGGAAAGTGGAAGAGTTGCTTTAGGCTATGAACTGGCTTTCCGGAGGTCTGAGATCCCACAGAAAATCTTTCAGGTTTGCACATGTGCATGGGTGCACATCAACCAAGCCTGCACCCAAGCTCATAGATTACCTTCTTTCATGACTGAGCCCAGGCCTTCTGAGATGGGATTCTGTGAGCTACTGCAATACGAAAAACAAACAATGTCTGCAACTACGGAGCTGGACACTGCACAGATAAGAGACACAAGTCCAACAAGAGCTTTTTCAGTGGTTTGGGAGATTGTTAGTTGTTTTTTTTTTTTTTGGGGGGGGGGGTTGTTTATTTGTTTGCTTGTTTGGGATTTGTTTGTTTATTTGTTTGGGGGTTTTGTGGGGTTTTTATAGTTTGTTTTTTTGTTGTTGTTGTTTTGGTTTGGGGTTTTTTTGTTTGTTTAGTTTGGTTGAATTTTTTTTGTAGGAGTGCAAGCAAAGGTTCCATATCTGTGGCTGAAAATGTAATCTGCATGTTCCAAATGTATCAACCATCAACCAAAAATTCTGATTTTGGAGTTGGGGGCCAAGGGGGACAGGATGATGAGACTGATCTCTTCAGAAATATGTTCCTAGTGTAGTCAATAACGAGCTGTAAAACAACCAATGCTTGTGAAGCAGAAGCTTCCCTAAGTTTTACCAGGATATGATTCCAGTGAAGAAATTGTGGTTAGAAACTGTGCAGGCCCAAGTTCCCACATGCCTTACCCCATGTGACACTGCTCTTTGCCAACACCCTTTTCCCCATTTTCATCAGAGCTAAATATTTGCCAACCTCTAACAAAATAAAAGCACACACAAAAATGAGGTAAGTGGAGCTGTTAGTTCAGATGCTGCTATTTGAGAGCTCACATAACTCTGGGGAAATAAGTACTCAGTATGTAATCCCAGCAATGACACTAAAGGTAAATGGATTTGGGGATTTTTGTCATGTACTGTGGTAGCAATAACAGCAGTGACAGGGCATTTGTATCCCCACATCACATCTGGCAAATATATTTCATCTGGGAAGTACAGCTTTTATCACATAATTTGCTCCCATTATTTTAGTGGCTAATGTTTCACACTGCTGGTGATCCTCACCTGAATGGTGGCTGCAAGGTGTCACTCCGCCCCACTCCAGATCTGGGGAGCTTGGGATATAAATTGAAGCCAATACATCCACTATCGAAGAAACATGTATTATTATTAAAGCTCATTCATCACACACTGAAGTAAATACCTTGCATGGGGGAATTGGAATCATTTTCAGTGAACTAGATCCATCACCTTCTAAATCAGGTACATCAGCTAGTGAATCAAATGCATCACCTTTGAATTACATGGACTCCCAGTTGAATTAGATGCATCACCTATTGAATCAAATACATTACTATTGAATCAAAAACTGTACGTCACCCAGTAAATCATGTAAATGTTACCCATACTGCACGTTGAACAGCTGCATCACCAATAAGTTTAACAGATGACATGTTAAAGCTTCTATAACATTTAAACAATTACCATAAGGGCCAAATTCAATATGTCACTTACCAGTCCTGAAAGACCAACTTTCCAGAGCCAGTAAAAACATGACAACAAAGTTTTTCATTTTTTATAATATGTTAACCCTATGAGTAGGCAAAAGCAGAAGGACAAAGAGGGAAAATAAGATATAATTCTAAAATTGCCAGTGTAGCTTACAGCAACCATGAGATGCTGACAAAATCAGGGCATTAGGTACGATGGTTGTTCCATAATATCTTTAACTGCTGTACCACATGACTCAGAGAGAGTTAAGCCTATTGTACAACACAGTGACTACCTTCCATCTTTCACAAGATTCTCAGTCTCACCAACATCTTAGAGGTTGAAGGAGTGAGCACTAAATGCAGGAAATTATTTATTACTTTTTTATTTATTTATTCTTTAGCACAAAGCTTATTTCTGGGAAAGGCAAAGTTTCTAAGGGTAGCACTAAGCAAAAATGGACAGCATGAGATGATCTGGAATGGAGGCTGAGTAAAAGTCAGACTGCAGAAGATACAACCTTTTATGAGTTATACTGTTTGCAAATGTTCTATAACCTTTCAAAACAACCTTATTATCAGACATTTTGAATATTTTTTATTGCTTATCTTGAATTCTAAACAAAGGGAAGAAATCAAAATATTACTCTTTCTGACTCCTGACCCTCTTATACAAATATGGACAGTCCTGTTTTACAGACTGGCCAAATGACGAAGGCAGCCTTTTAGGGAATCCTAACTTTCCCTTTCCATCCTTCTTTATTTTGCACCAATCATACAATGAAAGCATCAGGTTTAGATGGTGAAGTTTTTGATTTTGTGACTGACTGACACATTTTTGGCAGAAGAACATACTTATCTTCTTCAAGTTATCTGGACTGCTGAAGCTCTGGTTAGCCCTTGCAATAACACAATTAAGATGCAATCATAGTCACGTCTGAAAGAGAGAAGCACAAAGGACATATATGCTCAAGACCACAGAGGCAGTATTTCTCCAAATGAATGAGAACTGAATCTGTGCTCCCAGTTCGAGGATTTCCTCGATATTTGCCTTCTGCTGAGGAACCCACAGAGAAGAAGCACAGAAGACCAGAATGAGGAGGGAGAATATCTATTCTGATATTAAATAATAATGATAAAGGTCTGGTGCAGGCTGGGTTAGTAAAAAGGAGAGGGAAGAAAAAGGAGGACACTTCAGTAAAGGATATAATAGAAGAATTACTAGAATACTGAAATGCTTTGGTACTGGTGACCAAAATCAACAGCTCCTTTGTTTATGATCTGGGAAAATGTAAATAAAAGAAGTGTGCTGAGCTGAGGAGAAGATGACCTGCAAGATTAACTGCATATTGTCTGCAATTGTCATTATAACCCAATAAGAACATTATTATCAGTTCAGACTTACTCACACTGAGGTAGTGTAAGCATTCTCTTTTCACTGCAAGCAACATCCAGGATAATAATAGAAAGACTTCTTGACTTAGGTGTATGTGTACACACACAGAATGTGAACAACATTTAGACAGTTTAAGATAAGCATACTGTACCATTCTTTCTCAAGCACTGTCATTTTTTAGAAAAAAAGAAAGTATAACACTTAACTCATAAAAATCCCCTTCAAAAGTTCCCAATGCAATGGTTGTTCTTTTCCATCTTTTGTTATCCTTGTGACAATCATAGTATGGAAGAATTAGGAACAAGACATCCAAATTGCAATGCCCAGTCGTCTGTAACAGACAGAAGTTTCATGCTCTACTCCTTAACCTTTTAAATAGTCTGGGGTTTTTTTGAGTGGCTGGTTGTTCCACCTTTTCTCTCCCAGGTTTTCAGGGCTGCACAAGGGGAGAACAGGAATCAGCCAGCCAGCCAGTCCAATTACAGCACATGGAGACTGCTGCTGTCTTTCATGAAGGGCATGAGTGAGGAATGAAAAAAAATTCATTTGTGTGACAAGAGTTTCAGACGAAAAAAAGAATGAGACTATATCAGCAGGTGCCTCTGAAGGTGGCCCGCACAAGAAGCAGGTGAGCCTCTATCTATTATTTCCACTGTATGGGGGAAAAGCATATCTCTGCATTCCTCTTTTGATGTACATTATGCAAATATCTTTCCTGAATAAAAATTTCTGCTCTTTGTACCCATAGGATCCTGACAGGCCTCCATGGCAAATCAGATTCTGTCTGCTAACTGTGGTACTGCCCTGTCTGTGGCATCCCTGCCACTGGAGATAGTCTTGCTGAAGGGTCAGAAAAACGGACAAAATAGGGGGTGTGCCAATGCTTCAGCTGATGCTGTTCACAGCTTGGTGGTTGCCATTAATACACCAGACCTGGATCAGAGCACCTGATGTATGGGCACATGTCCCTGCAGCTGGAGGGGGTGATTATCTTTAAAACTACTACGAGTAGGTTTATGAGATAGTATCTGTCAGAGTGGTTATCATAGGTCTTGATAAAGCTTGTTGTCTACACAAGCAGGCCACCAACATGCCCAGGTACTGTCTGTTCCCAGCCCTCAAAGCAATAACCCAGTGGTAGGTAGTACCTCCTTTATGCTTGGTTGTTTTGTAGGGCTGTTTGCTTTGCAGGCTATTTTGTTGGATTCCATATGGAGACGACTTAGTAGATGATTTTCCCATCTAATTCAAGCGGGAAGACATCTATTTCAAAGGGTAACTTAGAGCACTGGAGTCAGTAGGTGATTTATCTGATTTAGATGGCAAGTTTGACACTTCAGTATTAAATACTACACCTCCACTGCAATTCCTTGGGCAAAGCATTTCCTTGCATGCTGGAGGTATATGTGCCTTTTGGGGTGGGTGTGAGGGTGAGAGCACATTCAGTTTGAATAGTTAATAGGCACAGCAGCCTTTATGACTGCTGCTCTGCATAGAGTCTCTGCTGGGGGAAGCAAAATGGCAGGCACGGCATTGAAAGGACATGGAGGATTAGTCCAGGCTTGGGGAAAGAATTTTCTCTTTCACGTTTCTGTTATCAGGGACTGATACCACTTGATGCAGACATTGCACTCAAACAAACTTCAGAAAGTTGATGACTGCAACTTGAGTACTTCATCCATACCATCCAGACAAGGGCAGGCTTGCCTTTCAGCTCCAACAACGCAGAACTCATCTGTATCCAAAGATACTGCTCTCAGTGAACATAGACTCTTGAACAAAGCTGATCAGTAGGAGTAACTCCCGTTTCCAAGATGTTATGCAGCTGCAGCTGTTTCTGGGTGGGTCACATGCTGATGATGATTTGCATGCAGCAGATAGTTAAATACAGCTTGTAGAGACATGCTCTCCCAACAGCAACACAGTGGGTTGTGATGGACGTTCAGGAAAGGAGAAGCCACAAGATTTTTCCACCAGTGCACATCTTGACTAGACTTTGAAATGGGAAATCAAGAAAAGAATAGTATAAACATGATTTTTAGGAACTGGCAGGTCTTGACAGATGAAAATTTTTCTTGTGACTCTGGGCAATTCATTTTTGTGCATTGATTTTTGTTGTTTATGAGATAACATATATAATACAGAACACATTTTACTGGCTCTTCATAGTAGCTTATGGACCAAAGATATTCTAATAATGTCATAATTCAGTGTCATGGAAAAGCCAAAGCTAACAATGGTGGAAACAGTTATGCAAATCAAGCAGTATTTGGCCTCCAGCAAAACATCTGTAAATGATGTGGCAAGATCTGCAAGCTAATCACCTTTTACAAATAGAATTGTGTACTTAGTTCAGCTAAGGGGACATATTTGGAGAAATCATTCTTTTAGCTGAGCTGCTCTGAGCTTATCTCAGGAGAGCTAAGTACAGACCATAACCATGTGCAGGCTGTGGATGGCCTGCATATTAAAGGAGAAACACAAAGTTCCCATAATTGGCCTACAGAATTTTTCACTCTTTCATCCTCCCTTGTTGCTACACGTCTTTCTTGCTTTTATTGAGTCATTATGTGATTTATAGAACAAATGCAACTGCATTTGCAGCACTGTACTTAGTGATTCAAAAAAAAAAAAAAAAAAGTAAACATTTACTTTTCCTGCCCACTTCTTCTTTATCTGCAGGCGCCCCCAGGAGAAGAGATGTGGAAATCTAAAAGTCCTCCTGATATTATACTGCTTGTTGCTTCTTAGAAATGTTTCTCTAAATGGGATCAGCCATCACTTCCTATTAGTACAACCAGCCTTTTCAGTGATGACATTACACAACACTCAACACTGTGATTACTTAGAGTCATAAGACTGGTCTTGTGAATATACTCCTGTGTCCTACTGCATTCTGAGGGGAGAGTGCTTTGCTTTGCAAAACTACTGCAAAGATTTGAAATCTCAAGTGGATACAGAATGGTACACAGCTGCTCTCACCTCTTTGCTATCCTCTCCGGCATTGTGCACCATATCTTAATCTCTTCCAAGTCTATTTCTCATAGACACTATCTAGTTGGCCTTATTTTGCTTTCTCAGTGGAAACTGCCATGCTGTTGTGAAGACTGATAGGACTTTTTCAGAAGAATCATATTAGGGCAGTGAGGACAGGTTATAAATTTCCGCATCATTCCACTGACAAGGGAGTGAACAAAATTATAAACCATTGTGTTTGATCTGTGGTACTCCTCAATGCTTTCCATGGTTTACCCTTTCCAAAATCTTAGCGAGGTCCTTGTCACTCAAAAAACTCTGATGTAATGCTTCCAGATGAGTATGTCTGTGAGGTGTTTGAGAAAGTATATTGCTCATAAATGATTGGAAAAGTAACAGAAGATCCAGCCAGATGGATGAGGCAGTGATGGACATTAGTCACAGAAAAATAAATCAGCAAGCACTGGATATAGGACTGAAGGAAAGAAGTACCTGCTCTCTCTCAGGTGCCTACCATGGCCTGGGCCTTTTCTGAGACCACAAGGAGACAGAGTATTTTATCTGCACTTACCGTCTTACATTAAGTCTTTGAGAAAGTGGCTGACTTCCATGCTGGTCCTCAGAGATTAAGTGTCTATCTACCCTTCCTGCACCACATATGAAGTATATTTCTTGTAGTCTCACTTGGGCTGTGGTAAGAAGAGAAGGCAATGCTAATGAAAGTTCACCTTCAAAATCTGCGCTGTTCCTACGCCAGATATTGAGATCACTGCAGACAATGATGGGGAATTCAGGCTGAAGCCTGAATTATATTGAGCAGCATTCATTTTAAAACTTTGCATAAAAACAAAGCATTAGCTGGGGCAGGAGTTTCTTAAAATCCTGATGTGCCTGAGCTGTTTTAGTGGATTAATGGTAAGGTATTATCAGTGAAGCAGATGCCCTCAGTTTGACTTTTTTCTGGTCTCCTTTTCTTCCAGCTGGATGGAATTATGGAATGCTACCTAGGCAGAAACAATATGCTTGATGCCTTTTATGGAAGAATGGGTACAGATTTGCAAGTCACTAAGAAGTATGTATTCCTCCAGTGGCATTCAAACGCAGTCCCACATTGTGCTTCCTCTTTGCCCAGATGAGAATTTTGCTCTTTGCAGAGATCTAGCAGAGGATTTTAGCAAGTCTTTCAACAGCAGAACTGTGTAAGTGACAAGCTCTGGTAAGAAAAGATCCACCAAAGTAGGCTCATAACCACCACAGAGTAAGAACTTTGTCAAGGAAATGAAAGAATTCTCCCAGGAAAAGAAACCCAAGCATCTAAATTCTTCTCTCATAATGAAACTTAATTATTACAGTTTTAACTTACAAGACCAGTATTCTGATTTTGATGGGGGTTCCTCACTCTATGTAAGCCTTTTTGAAAAATGAGAATGCAGCCCCCTCCAGAACAGCCACATTCTAATCTCACTCTACAAGTCAGAGAGAGATCGAAGGAAGTCAGTGACCTAATGTGGATGTAAAGTCAGAGTGAGCAAAATAAGAGTCCAGCAGCAGCTAACGCAGCTCTGTGAATGCCTGTGTACACAAACACTATAGCGACCCCAAAAGGAAATATGTTTGAGGAGATCACAGAATACATGTGAAACCTTTCTCATAAAAGTTTAAATTCAGCATTGTGGTTCAGTCCCTTCAGCAAAACAAGTGCATTAGCACAGAAGAGAGCAGCTCTTGAAAGAGGTAGAGTATTCTCACCTCCCCCTTGTTCTTGTCCGCTCCCATGGTTGCGATAACCCTTCACCCCTTCAATACTTTTATGCTAATTTCTTTCTTAAGGGCAGCAAGAAAAATAAACAGTTGGTATTAAGTCAACAACAACAACAAGAAGAAAAGTAAAAATAAACCCTCAGGATATTGTTTGAAGTCATACGCCCCAAGACAATAGTTTTTGGTGCACCTAGAATAGGAGAGTCTACATCTCCTGGAGTGGCAAATTTGTTCGTTCTGTGAAGGTCTAAGATGACAATGCTGGTGGTACAGGAGTCAGGAAGCCCTCAGCCCAATTACTGCAGAATTCGTCCCATGATCTGAATCTGTCTGCAGAAACTCCATATTTAAAGTTGGCCACTGTTGGCAACTGTGGTTGTGAGTTGGTTCGATTTCCAGGTGAACCTGCAAACCACACAGAGTATCTCCAGGCTGCTGCTGCCCAGAGTATCAGAGAGCCCCTCTGTGCTAGTATGGGCCTGCAGATGTTTCCCACGGAGTGTTACTGCCTCGGGTCTTCAAAGTAGGATAATTATATTAAAAAAACAAACCTTGCCTCTAAGTATAACTTACTAGCTGGAGCTGAGTAACCCACCAATCTAGCTTTACTCCAGACTTACATAAGGCTGCAATAACTTGAAGCTCCCTCCACTGTCTCCCACCTCATATTTCTCTGTGTACAAAGAAACAACTCTCAGATGGTTTGCTTTCCTGAAAAGCCTTTTTTGACTAGCATGAGTGGAATTGATGCACAGAAAATTACTTGGACTGTAATAACAGAGCAAACATAGATGCCTTTGATGGATTAAAAAAAAAATTCGTGCTGTATTGTCAACTGCATCATTAAATGGCTCAGACTCTGGAAGGAGTACACTCTCTTTCCATGATGATGTAGGTAATCCTAGAAAATATCCTAGCTAATCGTGTAAGAGTGTACACGATTGTCCCTGAGCTAATACTTCAGAAGCAGTTAGCCATCCCTCATGACTTCAGGGTGGGATCAGGATCTGTCGTGCAGCAGGCAACATTGTGCAACAGCTCCTACCACTTCTCAGAGAAGCAACATTGAAGTACATGTGGTACACTTCTGTTGCCAAATGGGGATGTCTAGTGCCATTTCAGCCACTGTCTGGCTTGCACCTGCAGGTTTAGAGGGTCGCAGGTCTCCATAGGCCCTGTGTCAGATCTACCAGCTCCCTACAGATTTCATGGGTTGCATTGATTCCAACATGGACTACACAGCACCACAGAAAGTCCTGTGTTATGCAGCTGAAATGTGCCAGGGGTGCTGGGGCAGCTGAGGTGACACAAAACTGTGATGTAGGTGATACCTACATCAGAACTAGAAGAAGATAGAAATGACAAACGCAAGAATGAGGAATGAGCTGGGGCTCAGGTGTTTGGTTAAGAGGACGCAGAATACTGTATCCAGTACCCTGTCACAAGCTCTTGAATAATAGGAGAGTAATTAAATTATTAAATAATAGTTAAATAATCTTTTTGCATATTCTTTTTGCCATGTGATAAATGACAGATGATCCTTGTTTCTTTTCAAGGAAGGTATTTAGTTTGGGGCTTCAACTGTTACTGTATGTCTGCACAGTACAACATGGATTCTTTTATTCTTCTTACAAGTAAGAGAGGGAGGAAAGAGGAAACTGTTCCTTCTTCAAGTCTTCCACCTCTTTGCTCTTCGTCTGAGGCTGACTCTGAAACCTAGTTAGAAAGAAAGCATGTCTGTCTTCCATTACACTTATTTCTGCAGTTTGCACTAAAAGCACTAGGATAGGTACTTATCCCGGCCACCAAAACCACTGAGTCTCACTTTTTAATTTCTCTCTTGATTAGCTGATTTCTTTTTTAAACTAGAACCCTCCTCCCTCCTCCTCCGATATGTTTTTCCCCTTTTAAAAGTGTATCTGTTGCCCTAAGTGCAGCTGAAATGAGTGAACATGTTATGTGGTGCTTCAGGGAATTCCTGAAGGATTGATTCAATTCTTCTGGGATCTGCATTCTGAGAACTGAGAGCACAAGTGCTGCAAAACCTGTTTGTGAATCAAACCCAGACATTAATATATATTAACGTGTGTGTGTGTGTGTGTGTGTGTGTGTGTGTGTGTGCGCGCATGCATGTGTGCATGTGTGTGTGTTCAGGGGGAAAAAATAAAGCTTGACTCAAAGAAAGAAAATCAGAGGCTGAAAAAAAAGACCTGGATCCTGAGGGTTTTGGGGTATGTTTTTTTTTAAGTGAAAGCTAATGGAATCCAATATAGCTGCTGAAACCTTGTCATCCTTGCTATCAGTGAGAGCCTTTGAATAAGCTAAATCCTTAATCAGTATAGCCTAAGACCCCAATGACTATGTGTAGAAGTGTTAGTCCAGATAAATCCTTGAAGGTTTCAAAGATTTGAAGAGCACTGGCACTTTTCTGTGTAGTGCCTGCCCTTTGTCCTTTCCTCCATGATGTCATTATTGAAGTTTTACACTCACTATGCATGGTGTAAGTTGACATTGACAGTTTCAGCACTTTCACACTGACTCTGGAGGATTGTTAGCTTTGAAGCTATTTGGCCTTGAGCAGTGAATTCTTTTTTTGAGCTCATACTGGCTTATAATATCTGAGAAGGTTTGCATCAGTATAGCCCCAGCTTGAATTATGAGAGAAGGCTGGTTTCCAACTTGGAACTGATACCCACATGATAGAAATAGAGAACATTATACCATTTCAGATGGGCAGCAAAGTCAATGTTCCTGAATCCTCCTGGGATGCAACAATGAGCTTTCATTTTAACATCACAGTTAAAGCAACATCGGCAGCATGGCTTTTCTTGTAATCAGAACTCTGAAAAGCAGCTAGGCTTGGAAATGACTGAAAGAATATGCGATCTTCTGCCCTGTGATCTGTTTGTTATTAGGCTTTTTTGGAAACATCTGCAAGGGGCCAGAGGCATACTTCATATCAGTGTAATTTAATTCAAGTATTTTATGAAAATAAAAATAAAATGCTGTGTGGTGATTTAGACACATTGAATATCAAAGCATACAAGCACTAACAAGCAACACAAAGAAAGTGAGCTGTTCAGACACTTACTCATGTGAGTTGTCCCATGGAATTTTATCAAGAGGACACATACAAGCAAAGATGTAAAGGCTAGGTCCAAAGCCTAAGGCATTTATGACCAGTTGGTGGTAGGTTTTAAGACTCCTCAAGCTCAAACCAAAGAGACTTTTCTACATGTCTAAGAACCTTTGAGCTGCGAGGACCCTGCACCTTATCAAGGATAAAGGGCTGTTGTAACAGGAAGAGCTATGGGAGAGAAAATCTTCCAGGAGTTGTGAGCTGAGTCTGTATATCTGTCCTTAACAAAATTTCCATCTTTTCATGCATTTCATGGTAAGGATAAAACATGATAGTAGGACATTCAACTATCTGAAAATTTCTAGCTCAGGTGGTGAGATGCCATCAGCTACCATCCTTGAATACAAATGACATCTAGAAGTTCAAAATACAGTGTTCCCTTTTGAAGTTCTAAACAGACCATACCAGAAATAAACCCAGATGAAAAACTGAAAGAGCAGGAAAAGAATTAAATCTGATTTTTTTCAGTATACCTCTTTCAGTCTTTTAATTAAGAATGAAAACAAAGTCACTGAATCAGGACAAAATTTTTTTTTCTCCACCTGTATGCATATTTAGCTTCAATCCTTTAGCCAGATATTGTGAGTAGTCACAGAGCTTATTTAAACTGTGTTGCATCTCCTGCATGGCCAGAAGCACAGTTATCTTGAGCCCTTCTCCCCAAATGTCTTGAATCGGTGAAAAACTTTGTTGTAATTTTAAACTGGCAATATTTGGCCATTGTTTATCCCTGAGCTATGCACAGAACATATAAAATTCTAGGGTTTGAGAAAGTACCAAAACCTCAACACAGCAACAGTTGCATGAATCATAGATAGCTCTTCCATTGAATTTTTGGTTGTGGTTCATGCTCTGCCCTCACATCCCAGCAATTGCCTTCTCCTTGCAGTGTGGATTCAGGCATGCAGAGTCTTGCAGCTCACCTGGTCCCTGTGTCCTCAACAGTGACACAAGTCTGTATTGGGACTTCCCCACTTGAACTGGTACCAAGTTCAACCAATGTATGCATGGGAATTATCACACTGGGTTGACACTGATTAGCAGTCTTCCGAGACAAGTACAACAGAGAGTCTTCTCAGTAAGAAGAGAGAAAGAAAGAGTTGCCAAAACACACATACCAGCCCTCTAAAAGAAAAGATTCCTATATTTCCTCTGATAAGTTCCACTAGCAGAAGCTAAGCAGGATGCATCCTCAGTTTCTACAACCTGCTTACCAAGATGTGTGGGCAGAGTTCCTAGTTCTCCTGAGCTTCAATCTCTGGAGTTTTCACTTCTTTTTTGTCCAGAGGTCAACCTTCCTGTCGTGGTTTAAAACCAATAACTAAGAAAATTACTTATTTCTTGCTGTGAGATATGGATTAGAACAAGAGCAAAACAGGCATAAAACTTAAAAGGAATAAAGAAAGTTTATTGACAAACTACAATAATAAGAACACCAGAAAAAACTTCCAGAAAAACCTTTAAAACCTTTTCATCCCCTATCTACCCACTATTCCCTTGTTCACATGACAACAGAGACAAAAACTTTGGAACCTTTGGTGGTTAAAACAGTCCCAATTCTTGCTACAGTCTTTTCACCAGTCTTTGTAGAGAAACAGAAGTTTCTTCCTGTTAATTTATGGAGTTTCTCACAAGAAAACTATTTTTGTTACAGTTTTCCATTGCCCTGA